>NC_052133.2:6698409-7002379 GCF_016086655.4 Lepeophtheirus salmonis | reverse complement strand
GGTGGAAACGATCAAACAAATTCTGAAGTCTAGATCTCAATCTCTGTGACCTATTTATATTCGGTACGTCTCAATTATTTATATATTTGACACTAGATACCTTTAATTTCAAGTCTATATTCTATTGAATTTAGAAAAAGAAGTATGAGTTTAGTTTTGTGTCGTAATGGGGTAATTTAGGATTGAGACTTAGGTAAATAAATATACTTTAAATTGTAGATGACAAGTCTCAATATTATTCTAATAGAAATTACTTGCAAATCAAGTGTAGTAGAAGGTATTAATAAAATTTGGAATAATCAAAAAGGGATCTCTCCTGTAATTTTGTGTGGTTTATTTTCTTCTTTCTACTTAACTTCATTTTATGGTTTGATCAAAAAATAAAAAAACCTTAAAATCTGTATGGAATAATAACACTACGCAACAAAATTCAGATCTTGAAATGCCCACAAGTCACATTTATTATTGGTATTGAAGCTATAGAAAAATAAAATTATCTTTCATATGAATACAAGTAATTAATATATATCAATATTGTAGATACACTAAAGTTAAGAAATTAAATATAAATAAGTCTGTTAGAGTTCTTACATTTTAACGGTCAGAAGTCTCAGGAAGGAGCTGGAGGAGTCATCGGAGCCAATGAACGTTGTTGACAGGAAGAAGAAGGAGGAGAAGAGCACCAGGACTCATGAAGACCAAGTTTCCTGCCATTGTCATGGTCTTTGGTGTCGTATCAGGTGAGGTTCATGTCATGCCCCCCACATCTTCGAGACAGGCCGTGGATGTGACAGCAGGACTTGGCTCCGGCCCACAAAGCTAAGCGGACGCAAGAATAGCTGAAAAAACAATGCTTTTGCGTCCGTACCCTTCTCCTCTTGGCCTCCCTCATCATCGGATTTGAACCCGTTGGACTACTTTATCTGGTCCTACGTGGAGAACATGACCAACCGCTCCTCCCATAACACCAAGCAGTCCCTCATCAGCTGCATCAAGGAGAAATTTAATGAGATAGAAGCAGCGCAGATCCAAAATGCATGTTCTCGGTTTCGTTGCCGCATTGAGGGGGTTTTGGCCGCAGACGGCGGCTACATTAAATAGATAGCTGCTTAATATCCTAATGAAGATATTCGTTTTTATTTTCAATAAATAATATTAAATAATGTGTAGTTGTCGTCTGTAAAATGTAAGAAATTTTGTCCCCGCACCCTGATAATGGAAATCCCTGACTAAATTTGTACAACATATTATTTACTTTATTGATTAAGGATGATAAAAGTAGAATAATTAGGAAAAAAACCACAAGATATATCATAAAACCATATGTTGGAAATGAAGATGTCTAAATATTGTTAAAAAAATATTCTGTTCCATTTTGAAAATCTAAAATACAGCAATTATTCATTTTATTTCAAAAAGGTATATAATTTTTTTTATAGTTTTACTCTTTAGGACCCGAGGATGGTAGACTGAAGCAATGCTGACTTAACATAAAAGCCAAAAATGCAATATATTTTTTTTATAATTTATTTAACCCTCCATACCTTATTTGGATTTTTTATCCATTCCAGAGACTGAAATATCCTTATAAAGTAAAGTTTTTGATTTATCATTTAGTTATTCTATCCAATTGTTTGTAAATTAACCTTAATCAGTTTGTGATTTAGTAACAAATTCTAGAATTAATTATCTAGGTTGTAAAACTTGTTTCTCTAGGCGTTCTTATTAATTATCATGGAATATACAAGATAACTATAGAAACAGTAAGAAACATTAGTCCGGTAGTATACATTAGTCGTCAAACATCAATTAGTATTTCATATAACTTAATATAGAGTGGTGAAAATAGTTTGCTTGTTTTCCCGTTGACAAAGAAAAAAATAATTTATAAGTTGAGTAGCGGATTTATTTTAAAAGTAAATGAGATTATATGATGAATAAAAAAGTCTCGGGAGGAAGAATAATAGCCACTTTTAGCCATACTACATCAAAGGGATTCAGGGAAAACCTCCTTCCCTAAGAGCAGAAATATGGATTTTAAAATGTGACACTATACATATGACCAAAGCAACAAAAAAACCTCAAAAAGAAGAAAAAATAAGTTAATGGACCGGCTTAGCCAGTTTCCAGATCTCAATTTAATAGAAAATCTTTATTAGAGGGCAAACATACAAAATTATCAAAATATCAAATGCTTGTTGTACCAATTGACTATTAACGGTTCCTGTTTATGCCCAATGCGCACGAAGGTACACATTTGGCATCAATAAAAGCCCTTCCACAAGCTATCAAACAGAGCGGAACATACTTGGCTTAAATTAGATGATTGTAACACTTATTATAAAGCATTTAAACAAAGCAAAATTACGTATTCCCTACCCTTTTATAGTTTTTAAGAGCTGTTTCACTTTTTAAATTTATTCAAACTTAAAATTTTAATTTATGTGACAATAATAAATTGTTTTATTGCCCTGAAATTTGAAAAATGTCATACGTGTTATGAAAATATCGTTAGTTCCAATCGATTCTAAAGGAAAGAGAAATGTATGAAAACTATCAAAATAAATTAATTAGACTTCTCTTTCAAATACAAATAAACTTCTATTGTCGAATTTTGTAATACTTGTAATATTCAGAATTCAGAAAGGAATCAATTTTTATTTGCGGCAGCTTCTTCCTAGAAAGTGAAGGTGGAAGAATAAATAAATATATTGAAAGAAAAATGCTCATTTCTTCATAATTTCTGTAACAAAGTAAACACAATTTCTCAGAAAAAAACCTTAGTATTTTTGGAAAAAAAAATACAGAAAAGAAAGATCATGTACAGCAAAATATTTTGATAAGAAAAATTGTACTACTCTTCAAAGCAGATTACCCAAATTAAACATTGCATCGTAAATATTACATTAATCAGCCACAGAAAATATGAAGCATAAGTCTAATATTAAATAGTTAGTAAAGTCTTTCATATTAGTATTATTTTCAGCTATATTTGTGTATCTTTGATAAATCACTATCGACCATATAAAAACCATGATTAACTAAGCGAACAATTTTAAAAGAAGCCTTATGGAGGAACATTAGTTTTCAGGTCTAATTTGTTAAAATACAAAACAATAAAGTTATCATCATGTGTGCTTGGATAAAAGTTTACTACCAATTTATTTGTTAGGCTCTGTATGTGACAACTAATAATGGCAAATCAAGTTTCAAATTTTCTGCCTTATTGTTTGAATTAAAGCAAGGAAATATTAATTTAATTTATAAAAATGTTGGTTAATTTATATTTTATCAAGATTCCGTCTGTAATGGAATGTATTCAAATATATATAAATACATATCGGGTATACTTTTTTTATCAAAAAAATCCATAGCCCGTTGTGACCTGTAAAAAAAGTTAGAAATGGACAAATGAAATAAATTTCCTTCTAAACAAAAAATAACTGATAAGAAAAGAAAAACTTGTTTCATTATCCAATATTATCAATTGATAGGTGATATAAATTATCGACTAAGAACTTTTTATTTATCAAAATAACTAAAAATACTGATAAGATATAATCGACTGTTTCTATATTTTTTTTTGTTTAACTTGGTGGATGACTTATATGTACAATGTATTTGATGTGCTACTATAAATGTATATATTTTTGTAAACAGGTGTACTTGATTATTTAAAGCATGACTGTACACATTAGTTGCAAATTTAATAAGACTAAATGTAGCCACAAGCCTTGGTCGAATTTTGTTTTATAATATCTAATAATGCACTTAACAAATACTCTTTTTTTCTTCAAACATAGCAGGGATCAACAAAATATAGTTTGCAACGGATTTGGGAGTTGCTACTCATTCACTGTATGTACAAATATTTTAGGGCAGTGTCACGCTGGAAGATTCATTACAATCCCCATTTTCAGTGTCCTACCCTGAGAAAAGAAAATTGTCGTCCAATGTTTCCCTGTACATAATCCTGTCTATCCTCCTACATTTAATGACTGCATACTGAGTATTATATTGAAATCTGAACACTTAATAATTCAATAATTAATGAAGGTTCAGTGATTGAAATTAATTCCTATTTCGATATATTAAAGCATACCCAAAATAGTTATAAAGGCAGTTGGGCGTCTCCAGGACCCCCGTTAACGCCGTCAGCAAGTCTGTAATAATAGAGAGGAAGAAAGGCTCTGCCAAAAAGGCCAAACAGGATCCAGATGAGTTAAAGAAAACAACTCAGGCCAATCCCCTTTAGTCCATAAGGGTACTTTGAAGAAATTTCTGGATTTCACCCAGTCTGTCCAGAAAGTTTTGTAGAGTGGGTGGAAATTGCCTTTGGAGGGTGGAGAGGCCACTTTTTGCTCCAGCATTAAAAGAAAACCATCTCTTCCTTTTTAAAAACTGTATTGTATGAGTTTTGTGAGATTTTTTTAACTTTAGGTCCCTTATATATGCATGTTGAGGAGAAGGCCTGCAGTGTCTGGCTTCCAAACATCAGTGCCCTCAAAGCCATTGTTAGCCAGCACTGTGATGCTATGATAGATAATTACATGTGCTGCGGGTGTCTGGCCGGCTGCAAGTAACCATCGTTGTTAAGGGCTGTTTTATTTATGAATAAGAAAATATTTTCATATTATTTATTTTGTTGAACCTCTATGGTTAATTAATAAATTATATTTTATTAAAGTTTAAATTTCAATTGTTCAGATTTTAATGGACCACAGAGTATTTGAGAGTGTGCATTTTTTTCTAACGAGTATACTTATCATTTTTCTACTTGTAATACTTTATTCACATAATGTCTCTAATTGCTATACTAAACCTACCATATAAATTAAAGATTGTTAATTTTTTTAGTCAGTGGCCAAACTTACAAAATCGTCAAGGGATCAAATACTTATATATTTCCCTGTACTCATTATGTATATAGTTTTAGCCAAATTTTTGTTGAGTTTGAAAACTCCATCTAGGAAAATGTTGTAAAAAATATAGTAACTTTGAGAGATGAAATATCTGCTGACAGAGAGCACTATCAACTATAACAGTGTTAATTCAGTTACAAGATTGATTCATGGAGAATTTGTAGTTAATAATTGAGTAATATTCATACACGTAACCCCCACCCACAAATTTTTTTTTTTACAATCACAACTTCCTACAAATATTGCTAATTTGGTCTTCATTTACCTACTTTTATTTTTGTTCTTTTTATTGGTCAGATGGAGGGAAACTGGTCAAGTGTAGTTAAACATTATAGTTTTACAATCACTCACTCAGACCTAGGAATTGTTTTTGAATTCCATATACATTAAGTATATTTCCTTCAATAGAAATTTCTGAAACGCAAACCTACGCACATTGAGTTCAAAAGAATAATTTCTCTGGAGCACGCTATCCATTGAGCTACGTTGTTCCAAACATCGTATATGGCTTTACTTCATTTGTCTTAGAAATCGCCTTCGAACCCCAACGTTATTAGAAATACAAGGTTAGAATATCATTTAATCGAGCTTTTTTGACATAAACCTTTTCACAAAACAAGCAACCACTCATAGTTTATGACGCCACTATTGCTAGAATTTTCAATTTTGTATCGCACCAATTGTTAGGCAAGATAAACAGATTTTGACATCACACAAAACCACTTATACACTATGACGTCAATATTGAAAATGTTGATGGAAGTCAAACATCAGTCATATATGCGTTATTGTATAATCTTGTATTTCCATTAGCCTTGTTTGCACCCAATATAGATTATGTACATATCCTTCTCGAGGAGCGACCTTAAATTGAACTTACATCTTTAATTTAAGAGAATAATTAATCCCGAGCTTGTTGTCCACTGAGCTATGTCGCTCAGTAATGAACAAACTATTGGATTTATAATTAATTTTTAAAAATAAAATATATTAATTTTTTGGCCGTGAATGAATCGTTTGTAAATTAAGTTAATAAATAATTTCTTGAAATATTATTAGGTTTTAATATTAAAAACTAGCCTAGGGCAATAATGTTGCTTTTGATGGTAGGAAATAAAAATGAGTAGCCTTAACTCTGTAATACAATAGATTGAATAATTATCAATTGAATGATATTACCCTTTATTACAATTAAGTTGAAACGGTGATTATGTTTTCCCCTTCGTATTGAAAAACTAATATTTATAAAGCCTTGGTGATATATGTTAATAGATACAAGCCATTAACATTTTGTGAGGTTAAGGTCAAAAGTCATGGTGACACAAATGTTAAAAACCCATAAGCAACATAATTTCAAATTAGTATTATTTTTTAAGTAAAATAAATAGATTTCTTATAGAGAATAAAGTCAATGGTGAAGGTCACACAAAAGGTCAAAAATGCTCAACAATGTAAACTTTTAAAATAAAATATTTCAAAAATGAATTTTAATTATTAAAGAAAAGGATTTTAGTTGGAGGTTTTCGCTCTACCGTGTGTCCATAATAGTCCTGCTCTATTTTGACTATTTAATTTCTTCTCAAAGGGAAATAAATTAATTTTTTTTGTTGAAGTGATCTCATTATTAAATTTAAGTAACTCAAGTTTCAAACAAAGAACTACTGTTTTGTAACGAAACTTTTAATAATATTTATATTTTTCAAGTTTGTTTACAAAAACTGTATTTTACGGTTCCTTAAAAATTTATACTTGTGCCCTAAGGGCTCACATGTCAAAAATCAAATTGATGCATCGTTTATAGTCTATACGTCAAAAGTTGACTGACATATCTCTACATAAGTATACTTGAAATGATTTATAATTTTTGTAATAAAAAGAAACGAACTGGATATACATAGAAAGTATCAAAATATTCCCAAATATTTTGTAGGAATATTTTTTGTGGAATCATTCATGCGTATATAATAGCAGTCGATCAAATATTAGTGAATTGAAAACCAAATTAATCTCCCCCTTTACAGATTCACATATATGTATGTGGTACATCAATTTAATAGCAATCCCGAAAAAAACAGGATATATTATCCATTTTTTTCTTCATAAATATAAACTTGCCAATACTTCATTGGTAGAGATGGATAAAAATAAGACTGTAAATGTGTTTGATACTTTTTGTAGTAGCAACCTGAATAGTGTTTTTATTTTCCAATTCCTGTTACTGCTCTTTTTTCATTATTAAGAAGCTATCATCTAAGGGTATTTGTTCATGGATGAGAAAGAGGAACAATGATCGTCTATGAGGGAGTTATAAGTGCAAGTCCTTGTTGTACTCGGAGTAAAATTGAGGATCAACATCGGTGTATTTCTTTCTTATGTCTGGTTTCATTTAGTTAGTACTAAAAGAAGATAAAATTGATCCCTTGGGATGTCATTGAGGGTATTTTTTTTAAATTCTTATATATGTTATAATAAATTAAAATTATATCACTATGTAACAACATAATATGTTTATATTGTATTATAATGAAAAAAAAAAATATTTTTTACAAATTATGTCCAATAATCTTAAAATATATCTCATATTGGCAATAATAAACAATTAACATTCGAAGGACATATTCTGAAGGTCCCGTCCCAATGATAGACAGTCTAAAATTTGACGGACTAAATAAGGACCGACCCGACAGTAAAGACAGCTAAGCTGCTCTCCTTCTACAAATTCTTTAAATTGCCCACCTAGTTTTTTTACATACTAGCATTAAGGTGGCCCTATAAATTTAAAATTTTTTTTTTACTTGTCCTAATCATATTTCTTCATATCATGTTTCTTTCATAATTCTAATTCGTTAAGCAAAACATTAGAAACTTAAACGAATATTTATGGAAGGCCCTAGCTTCTTAATGGGTTGTTCTATGCTGAGAAATAGCTGCAAAAAACTTGATATATCCTTCTTTTTTTTTAAAGTTACAATACCAAGTTTGTATTTAAGCATAAATCAATTTTATGTAAATACTAGTTTTGCTTTTTTAGTTTCAATATCCGATACTTTTTGACAACAACTGGATTATAAAGCAATTTATGTTGAAAACGAATCATTGTTTGTTGCTCTACTGACTTTTTGGTAATGGTAATTTTTTTTTACGAATCATTTTTGATCTATAATATAAGCCCGAAAAAATGTTCAGGATATACCATTTTAGTCAGAAGTTTAAGGGGCAAAGACCACCTCTGAATAACGGGGCTGTCATATTATTTTACAAATTTAGTTTTGTAGATTATTGTCTTTATATCTAAATTTCAAGGATAAGTTGAAATACCCCAGAAAGTTTCCGAAAGTATTAAGCATTTATTTAATTAATGATATCTTATTAAGCATGTAAACATAAAAAGCTGTATCGTGAACCGCTTTCACAATAATCGAAAAAGAAGTCACTTTTCTGAAAAAATTAGCAATTTTCAAAACTTTGAGGGAGTTCTGCTCCTCTTTATAATTTTTAATTTTTGCTCAAGCTTTGCCAAAGATATGTTTTTATGAAAAAGAACGGATTTTGACGCAGCAATCCGTACATTTCAACAAAATAAATAATAAAAAACACCCTACCCTCACTTACATGCACATAAACTAAGAGCAATTATTCAACACCAAAAATTACAATTTATGGTGTCTCTGAAAGATTAATAAATATAATTTATTAATATAAAAATTTAAAACAATATAATGTTATAATACAAAAATCTAACTTATTTTTGTAGTGTCAGACCATATTTATACAATCCACCTAAGCGAATCGTATTATTTTGATGGTAAGATTTAAATCAATTCCATCAAGAACATGTACAATGTACATTGTATCAAGAATATTTTTCATAAATAATATCAACAATTATTTCGCAGAATATCCTCCTCTTTCGAAAAAAGTCAAAAATGCAATTCACAATGTTTGCAACCTCCTTTACAGAGTTATTGGTGAGGGAAAGACCTGCAATCCGTTTCCTATTGGCCTCCATTCTCGTTATTTGTTGACTTATCGCAATCGACAATACAGCATATGAAAGCTATTTTTTTCTGCAATTTTTTGTAATAACCCAGGTTGAACTGCAAGTAATAATGGACTAGTGGAGATCTGACTTGTGTGGTACGATTTACTTACATTTGTGTTCAATGTGAAAGTTATTCAGTTATTCGTCGAAAACAATACTATAAAAGGCTGTTATTAAATATTTAGAAACACAAAAATACTAACTTGAGATAGTAGAGTAAGTGATATATTTCATTCTTGTATCATAAATTGTATGCTCCTGTCAATCCAATTACTATAATGTTCAAAAAGTTAAGCGTGATTGATTGAAGAATCTTTCTGAACAAAGAACTTTACTTATTATAATGATTAATCTTATTTTCTATTTCTTAAGTTGGTTTTAAAGTACCATTATAACATTGTTTAAATATCCAAAGCTATATATTTGAATCATTTTCTGTGTATTGTTTTTCACTGAATTCCCTTTAATAGATCGTTTTTTGTCTTACTCGATATAAAACTCTTTTATAATTAATCCAGGGATATGAGGCTGTAAATAATGCATTATCCTACTGTACATATATTAAAGTGTTAACACAAAAGCAAATTAAAATGATGTACATCATATACAATATTTATTACATAAATAGTTACGATTTAGTCTCAATTCTACTATTCTTCAAAAGTTAAGCTCATGTTGACTAAAAGTGTTCCATTTAAAACACAATATTTATTAACTGTAATAACCCAGAGATTGATTATCTATAAATGTAGGCGCACTTGGTAATTTAATGGCGAAAGTTGTATCCAATAAAAACCAGACATGTAAAAATTAATTTAATAGATATATCAAAGCAATTTTGGGTAAATAAACGTGTTAGTAATTGGATAGGGATGAGGGGGTGTTTGAAGGCAGAATGGGATGTCGTTCTTAAAGCAATATTGAAAGAAAGATAATAATAAAAAGACAATATCTTAAAAATTCAATTTGTATAGAGAATGAACAAAACGTAAGATCAGAAATGATAAATTTGTAAAAAACTAATTTTTGGAGTACTATTATGTAAAAAAATTGATCCAACATGTAAATGACGTGATTATTGTAATTGTTCATCTATTTATCACTTGACAAAATACATCTCTTTTACCCAGTTCACGAACAGTGGTTTAATAAATATATAGTTGATAGTAATATTGTGTTAGTCCATATTTAGGACGATAACTACAGACTCATATAGTTCAGTCTCGATCCGGTTCAGTTCAGTCCTGTATATCAGATCTAAAATTTATTAAGCATGACCATTTATGATGTGACTCAAGTTTATTTCCACATTTTTTTAATCAATTCTAGTAAAGAGAGTCTGAAGGTCACAAAGTCAGTCTGGTTCTAAGACTGGACTAGAAAAAATACAGAATGACTAACACAACAATACTTTTTACAATAAAATTTATCAATATTTCATTATTTTTTTGCAACTTTAAGTGGAATTTGCGACAATACGTTCTGCAAATTAGACCTAAAATTTATTGAACTCTGTCCTTGATGACGTCACTTAATTATTTTTAATAATTTCTAGTACTGATAGTCTGAAGGACTGAAAATTTTAAGGAATGGTAAGAAGGATTGATAGGAATGGTCCTATGACTGGGCTAGACTGGAAAAAATAAATAAGGACTGTCACAACACTAGTTAATATAGATAAAAACGACTCCGTTGGAGTCAAATCCGGTAAATAATTTTATTCAGAAAACGATGTCATTCATATAAAATAAGAACAAAATAGCAAATCTGTAAAATACAAATATAATTAGGTTGGATATGAGTAGTTTATACACGGTATTATACATATATAAAAGTGTATAAGTATATTACTTAGAGAAGGCAAAAAGAGAGTTTAAAAAAAAAGAGCAAAACTGACTTGGGTAGAAGCAAAGAACGTTATAAAGAACGAGGAGAGTAATGCACGCAGTTCAGATGAGTCGGCAGTCACCTTTTTCAGTACGTTACACAGCTGAATTCCAGTTCAACAACTGAATATAAAATTTTCAACAAATATCTACCAAAACATCTACCTTTATGTTTATAATTCTTTCTTCTTTCTGTTGCTCACTCCTTTCATTCAGCATACGCGTTGTGCTTATAGTTCTATATAGTATTTTCTTTGGGTACAACTTGTCTTTCCCTCTTTCAGTTACTCACTCACTCCTTGCTTGCTTGCTTGCTCTTCTTTCTTTTGCGAAAAACGGGTAACAGAGTTATTGTGAGTATTTTATTTTTAGTAGTAGTTGATCCCTCACAAACTCCAAGTCATTTTTTCCCTTTCTCTTCCGTTTTGTACAATATTAGTCGGTATTATATACCTAATATTTGCTCCTTACTTTCTTCGTTAACTCCGTTAGTTCTAATAATTCTTCATTCCTACAGCACAATAGACACGTAGTCATAAGAGAAAGTTGTATCTATACAATAAAGAGAACAAGTGCGATTTGTTCATATATAGTTGACAAAAGCCTTCGTTAGTTGTGGTGTGGTGATCTACATGATAAATAATCTTACTGTCTAAGTGTATTATTTTGAAAAACAGAGTGTGTGTGTGTTTGAACTCTAACTCCACAAGTGTTGCTTTTGTTTTGCAGATAATATCTTATCGAACGAAGGAACGGATGACGAGTATGTATTGTTTGTAAATTCAAAAATACATAAAATTTCCAGGTTAATTTCAAAATAAATAAATATATATATATATATACCTATATAATCTACTCAACAGGTACAATCAGTTGTGTTTTAATGATTATTTCGAAAAGTTTTTTACAAGTAAAATACAGAGTTTTTTTCATTTTATTTATTAAATAAGTAGAAAAATTTACTTATGCTCTATTAACATAAAAGTAGGCAAAGATTATTTTATATAATTAATATAATGCAAATTGCAAGGATAAAGTCTCAAAAAAATCATATTGAATTCAAATTATGGGTCCCTAAGGCTTTAACTAAAGTAAAAGTACATTTCTGTTGTATCATCAACTACTTTATACATTGAAACAGAAAGTCCATTATTCAACCAAATGCATCTAACAAATATTTGGAGAAAAATAATCTTGAGCCGTAATAAATAAAAAAAAGGTTAAAAAAAAAAATCACATAAATCAATTATACGATCTTTTTTGTTCTACGTCATTGCTATTTATTTAAAAAAATTAAATATATATCAGCAACACTTGATTAGAAAACATCCTAGAATGAATATATGATAATTGAAATGGCTTCATTATCAGAATTTGAGATATGAAGGAAAAATTACCAAACTTATCATTTTTTTATTTATGGGCCTTCATATAAAACATGGCTTGAAAAGTCCCGGGCTTAACAAAGAAAAAACGTGTTTTCTTTCATATTTTTGCAGCTATTATTATTTTTTATTCGATTAATGGAGAAAAGTCCCTATGACACTTTTAAGGGCATTGCTTAGCTTGAATGATATTTTTCTCATCAAGAAGCAGTGTAAATTAAAAAACGATTTTTTTTATCCCTTGTTTTGTAAATAACAAAAGTAGCGTCACTCTTAGAAAAATAACTCACCAACTTAATAACAAATTGTCATGAATTTTTGTGAGCTCAATCTTGAAGGTTGGTACTAACTGAAAATGAGGTGAATAAAACAGAAACAGAACCATCTTTCTTTTAAGCCCATGTGCCACTGAGTCTGAAATATCAAGGAGAAGTATAAAAAAAAATCTGGGCATTTATGTATAATTTGACTTTTTCGAGGAAATTATTCAATTTGATAGTTTTTATAGCATAAATGATCTAAATATA
The DNA here is from genome assembly GCF_016086655.4 of Lepeophtheirus salmonis. Classification (NCBI taxonomy): domain Eukaryota; kingdom Metazoa; phylum Arthropoda; class Copepoda; order Siphonostomatoida; family Caligidae; genus Lepeophtheirus; species Lepeophtheirus salmonis. The sequence continues at coordinate 6,989,617 of NC_052133.2, read as the reverse complement.
CCTGTTACTTTGATCTTGGACATTGAATATGCTTGTTTCAAAAATTACGTTGCATTGTATGGCCATTTTCAGCATTGATGTTAAATTTTTTGATATTATATCCATGTTATTATAGTAGTTTCCTACAATTTAATGATATAGTATTAAAAATGGTACCATATAAAAGCTAATAAAGCTTTTTTGAATAATTAATTAATCCTTTTGAAAGTTTTAACTAAATTTCTAAAGTCTCTTTAAAAAATGAAGGCCTTATAAAGATAATACTATTATACTATTTATGAATCTATGACATATTTGAATATGTCGAGAAATAATCCCAAAACAATCATGAACTAGAATCCAGATAAAGACAAATGTCCATTATATTTTTTCCACAATATACATGTTTCCAATACACTCACAACCCAATATTATGTAGATATATTTCGACGAATTATAGGCCCTGTATTCAAGTTGATGGGATGAGCTATTATTTTCAGTGAATACATTGTATAGGTTTGCCCGAACGGAATATTGTCTGTCTCTATCTCGAAATTACAGACAGCGATAGCAAACAGTTGAAATTCAATTACTGCAACCTTTTAATAATGAAAAAATATATTTTTGGAGTAATAGGAGAGTGATTTCAACTTTTTTGAGCTATTTGCAAAATTTGCACTTTTGAGGATGATGAGAGTAAACTGAAGGTCTATTAATGCGGAATGAGTTCTTGATTTATCTCATATGAAGTATTTCAAGAGAAAAATTGGAGTAAATCGGTGAACTTAGGTATGAAGCCGAATGAGATCACGTCTTATTAAGTAAATAACTACAACTTTTACTTGTATCTACTATTAAAGTATAATTACAGGATGAAAGTAATAGGTATCATAGAGAGGAACTTCTATAACATCAAAACTATAAGCTCATGAAACACAAAATTGATATTAACATGTATTAAAAGAAATATCCAGTACAATCTCTAATGACTATCAAATCGTAATTATAAATTTATTCGATCAATTGTGATTAAATTCAGTCGATATCCCTCTCCTCCTACTCCAATAATATATTTTTATTCATTATGCGATTTCTTTATTTTTTAAAAGGTTGCAATAATTGAATTGTAATTATCTGATGTTGCTGTCCCCAATTTGGAAATAGATAGATAAAATATGACGTGTGGGTGAAATTTTAGGATTTACACTTTTCATGAATGTTCACTATAGTTTAGAGCCTACATTTGTTTTATGGGAACTTGATTTGGTCCGATATATTTTCATATTAAATTTATCAACTGCTTCAGAGTATGATTTTTTGCTACTTTAAGTGCCATTTAGAGAATTTAGCCTGATTAGCCAGAACATTTTGTTAAAAAAATTAACGATAACTATTCATTAACGAATGCAGAGGTAATCCATATTTGTAGAATTTATTATAGCTTGATTTTGTGTTACAGACCGGGTCAATCGTTTTTATTTAGGCATTTTAACACACAAAATATTAAAGTCCATGGTAGGATCATGGGGGAATTAGGAAACAAGTTTATAATCTATTAATTATTAATTCAAACCCAAAGAACATGTTTAGTCAATATATCCACCCACAAAATTTATGGTTAGCTAGAGGTGGGCAGCAGCTGCTACATACCCTCTGGATGTACTCGGCAATATTGGATGCCCTCTTGTTGAGGGAGGTCTACAGGATGCGGGTGCTGTTGTGAAATGCATCATCGCCTTGGACTCCACATGCAAGATGAAATATTCCAGGGAGTAGAAGTATGTGCTATACGGTGGCCACAAGTCATTTGCTCCAGAAAGTCATGTAGGTCTGGAGCCACACTTGGGGTTTCTTTGCAGTGTGGGCAGGTGCTCCATCTTGTTGGAACACCCAGGGAGAATTGCCGAAAATATATTTGATCTATGGGAGAACTTTAGTGTCCTGAATTTTCTCGTACTCATCAGCTTTTAGTCTGTATCCTAAAGGGAACAACACGGATTCATGGGCTTCCCCTTGGATGCAACCAGACCTAACATCAAAACTGAATTAGGGTGTATGGTTTTGTAGAAATATACCATTGCTCCTCTTCTGGATCACAAACTGTCACTTCTTGATAATTCTGCCTGTAGAAGACAGGATAAACAGTGAAGGTCTTTTTACCAGAAAAACTTACAATAAACTCGAAGGTTCGCTTGAGGTAGTTCAATATCTTTTTGCACACTCCACACATACTTTTCTCTGCTGTTCTGTCAACAAAGGCCACTTTGCTCTTGCCTTTTTGGGGTAATTCTTTTATCTTCCTGACCATCTCATTAATTGATGAATTCGGACTTTTTAAAGGCCGATTTCAAACGGTAACAGCGGCGTAGGGTTTCCTTCCTGTTCTTGGAGAGTGTCTGACGTCCTTGCAACCTTCAACCACATGCATTTATTATGAATTGTCTTCCTCGAGGTCGCAGTCTGCTCCAAGATGGGCTTCTTAGACAATCCGGACGGAGGAGCGCTGCCATCTCAGTCTCTTCTCTTTACTGTGTGCTCATAGTGGCGACTAAGAAAATGTTTTTCTTTTCAATTGACAGCTAATTATGTTGTAACATTATTCTTTGGAACATTGTTAAAAAGGGTACTTAAACTTCTAAAAAACTGGATAATAGAGATGAGTAATTAATAACAGTTGGCTCGGTATTTATACATATTTAGGAATTCATTAAATAAATAGAAAGTAATAAATTTTTTATCTGCTTTTTCTACAAAAAAAAAATTGTATTGACGCATCACACCTTTAGTGTATGAAATAAAAATTAATATAGTTTGATTTTGTGTAGATCGGACACTTACATGTATATTTAGGAACTGATTAAATAAATAAGAAGTATCATATTTTTTTGTTTGCTTTTTCTAAATGTTATATATATATATATTGATGCACTACATCATCTATACTGTACTAAATTAATCATAGAACTTATTATGATGCCTGATAAATTCCCTATTTTCTTAATTCTATTTTGAATAACACAAAATTAACAAATAAATAATTTCCATTTAATTAGTTTTTTGTTCAATAGTTATGGCAAATACTTTAAAAAAATTTAATTTATATAAGACCATTTTATTTCCGCTTATAAATTTTTTAAATTTTTTTCTATTATGGGTCACTCATAGACAAGGTGGTTTTTTTTGCACAAAAAATTTAGATGTTTTCTTTATCTCCTTTAGAACCACTTGCTTGGAAAACAAATATTTCTAAACAGGATTTTTTCCTGCAACTTTTGTTCCTTATGACATTATTTACATTTTAGTTTGAACCTTTTAGTCAAAAAATCGTCAAAACTGTAATGTAATGAGTTGAAAAAAAGATAATCCTAAATTATAATTTAGGAAAATGAGAAATGTATAATTAATTTACGGACATCACTCCATAAATATGCTGCGAACAACTCTAAGCTTTGTATTCAATTTTCAAAAATGAGTTCAGTCATCGAATGTCAATGTCGAGAAAAATGTATTTCAGTTTCCTTTTGCAGATAAGTTCGCATATAAGTATGACATGACTTGATTATAATATAAAAAATACCTGATTGATATTACTGAACAATTTCTTTATTTTACTTTTACTCACAATATTATATAAATTACCAAGACACTCTCCAATTCACTTGTTTCATTGGCAAAACTATGCCAAGTACTAAAAATATATAGATCTATATAAACACATAATAGTTCCATTTTCAAATTTATATATTTAATTGATTTGCCAATACAAAAAAATATTCCGGTTTTTATTTGCTCCATATTTATAAACACACTAATATTTCAAAGACATTTTTCAATTAACTATGGGTTTTATACTCAAATTTATGTGATAGTTTGAGATATTCAATGAAGTTAATGCTTTCATATGATCTTGGATTTGTGATGTTTTGGCCCCTTATGGCCTCTTCAATTTGATTATTTCATTGTGGATATCTTTTTTTTTAGTTTTATTAAGATTTGGGATGTCACCAAGGGATGAGTCATCATATTTTGTTGAAACAGATAGACTATAATTCCTTTAAAATATAAAAAAATCCAAAATGAATTTCAGAAAAAAAAATTCTTGCTTATTTTCTTGTGTTGACCTGCTACACATGTCGAAGAAAAAAAAATGGAAAGCCTCAATTTACATTCTTTATTCGATAAATATAAACAGAGCAATATTTTATATATAACTTTTGGTGCATTATCAATTATTTACTAAAATTTTATTGAGATATTAAAATACTCAAGAACTTATAGATTAGAGCTTTCATATTATTTATAAATAATATTTTAGTATGAATCTACTTTTTGAAATAGGTAAAGTGTATGTTTGACTCGGTAAATAATCAATAAATTTAAAAAAATTAATATATCATTTTAAGAAATGCAAAAGGGTATTAAATTTCGTAAAAAGGAGGTTTAGAAGCGTAAATATTTACTTCATTTGACTCATAAAAGTTTAACATTGTACTAATAATTTTTTGTAACCTTTATTTCTAATTCACATAGCCATATAAAGAAATAATCAGTATAATGTATTAATAGAAATTAAAAATAATTAATTAGTCGTTTGGCATATAAAAAAACCATGTAATTCCGAATCAATTTTGATTAGAAAAAATAGCCCTTCAGGCTTTTATCTTGACAAATGGTATATTAGGTGCTCCTGAATAAGAGTTCCATAAAAATAATACTTTTTTACTGGTTTATATTGTCTTCCAATTTACAAGTATACCGTTCTATGAGCTTAACATTGTTGTGAACAATTTAGCAGGGATGCACCATGATTTACTTTTAGATAGTACCAATACCGTCATATTTTGCCCATGCAGTCTCCGTTCCTACGATATGGGAGAACTTACTGATCCCGGACACTTAATTACCCTCTCTCATCCTATATACTAAATAAAAAGGGGGAAGATTGAGACCAAAAGTGCTCAAAATCGTCTATACAGTCTATAAATCACTTACTTAGGTAATAAACATTGACACACAATACCCTTAATAGCAATGGGTTTTTTCTGAATTTCTATTACAACTAGCTCGGATTAATTGTCTTAGGGAGAATAATAATCTATGGAAAAATTTCAATCTTCTATGATGTAGGTAACACATCTAGTTCAATGTTTGGAAGGGTTCAAAAGTTAATTATTTTGCCTGTAAGGTTTAAAAAATTGCATTAATCATTATTATTTATTTATATAATTAATTATAATAGACATTAATCTGTTAAATTAATCTGTAAAAGTAGATAACTTAAGCGTTTTTCCAAAGCTACGTAATGAAGCAAAATTAACATAAGAAAATTTTGATTTTTCCTTCCTGAAAATGTAAAAAATGGGTGCTCGCTATAGACAGGTCATCAAATTTTCCCAATTATTTTCTCCTTCTTTTATCCATACTACAATTTTAGGGATAATTCTGTTTGAACTTTTTATAGGCTGGAAAAATGTCTATCAAAATTATTTTATGCAAAATAACTAAAGATGTGTTCCTAGTATCTTTATTCACTAAGTAAAGAGTTGCAGACTTTTTTCATAAATTGATATATATGTGCGACCTACACATGACCTCGTAAGATAATAAAAATTTGCTCAGATAATGATCAAACTATAAAACAACTTTTCTGCACTTGCTTTAATCGAAATTCGAAAATCAATCCGTTCTAACCTTTAATGTAATTAGATTGAATAAATCTCTATTTCTGGGCCACCTTGTATGTATTGAAACCCATTATTTTGATATTCAAACCCATAAAACCACTTGAATGAATAAAAAAACAAACTAACTATATTTTTTTACACTTCCTATCAATGAAGAAAAAAACGGAAACTTTCCTGATGTTCATCATAAAAAGTTTATTAAATGGAAAAACTTTTACTTTTTGTGACATAGCTACACATATTCTATGTGTTCATATATGAGGGCAAAATTTTTAGTCACTATTTAACCACTTATATAAGTCATTTTTTTGTGTATTGCCATACAAAGAAGACATAGTAAGAGTTGTTCAAAAAATAAACTTTAAATGAATCTGGTAAGCCACACAATTTGATGAATTTTGACAAAGAAACAAACAGAAATCCCACTTCTTATTTTGTAGATCTATAGACAGAAATAATTCAAATGTCAGTCCTCAATACTAATTGGAGCCCAGCGTAGACTTTCCCTTATAACTCTTTTTTTCACATTACAAAATTAAATAATATCTATGAAACGTCGTACTTATTACAAAATCACCTAATGATAATTCATTTAAAAAAATTAATATTTTCTTTTACATATAATTAAATAGTAAGTCCTCTTTTATCATTATTTAAAAATATAACAATAAAAACTAAAGCTTAATGCATAAATATTGTTGAAATTTGTGTGCGTTTTGGGAATATTAAAAAAAAAAAAAAAAATTGATATGGTATTTGAAGAATTTTTCAGAGGAGAGCAGCTTAGCTGTCATATTGTTTCATTGTATCAGTTACAATCAGCTGTGACAAGGGAGGAGGGGAGAAGGAAACAAAGAAGGAAATATTTTAACTCTTATGTGTCAATATTTTGGTTTAGATTAATTTGTGATGTAAAAACGATCGTCTCCATTTTACTACATACAGAAAAGGTATTAATTTTTTATAAAAGGTCTCAGAGTTCGTCCCAATTACCCTATCTGGATAAATTGTCGGAATTTGTAAATTTTAAATGACGTAAAATTAGATGGTACCAATTATATTATTCTATTATTATTAGTTCTACAGTTATTCCCCTTTAAAAAATTTTGAAAGTTTTAAATAAACAAAACAATACCAAAATGTATTTCTCCATCTCGACAACATATTAAAAACGATAACAAATAGATATTTATTTTATTAGTCTCCTACCCTTTTGTATGTGAAGAAAAAACTCAGCTGTGACGGACTCATGCAGGAACCGAATGAGGTTAAAGTTTATTTTAAATATAGTGCTGCGTGACCCTGTATATCGACCATATACCTATTAAACGATCAATAATAATTACCTGACCATAAGATCTAAGTCTATGAACGTGGTTAAGAGCTTTCAAAATCTTTTCATAAAAGTAGATTACGTTTGCATGATACAAATCCCGATGAATTGTTCAATTTTAAGAGAGCAGCAACGAAAAGTGAAAGAACAAAAGAATATGATAAAATAAAAGGGGAACCAAACAAACAAATAAATACGAAATAAAGAAAAGCCTCTGGTATTTCAACAAGACTATTTCACGATGAGCTGAGCCTCTGCTATTACTGCAATGTGACGCAAACATTGGTAAGAGGGCAGCATCCTTGAGATGTCATGATTTTTTAAAGTGGCGCAGGTTGTAATACAAGAATTTAATTTTATGGAAGTCCTTTGCCAGAGCAAGATTTAAGTTTGCTAAGGTTTTGTTTTGTCGATATACCATTTTTTATAACAATTCTACAATAAAATATACGTGTAATTTTGTTTAAATTATAATCTAAAACTTGACTTGTTTTTAATCAGGGTAACCAGTTTTTCTTCTTTTTTTTTACTTCGTTAAATAATATATATGATTAAATTTATCCTTGTACTTTATACTGAGAATAAAAAGTGAATCGTTAAAAATAAATAAAAAATAAGGATTATTTTTTACATTAACAAAATTAATTTATTTACTGGAGTACATTTGTTCGCTTTAAAGTCGTTCATTTGCTTTTTTTTTCTTTCCTTTTTTCAATTTAATGTTTACGCTTTGCTATACGTACATATGCAATACCAGATGTTATTTATATATCACAACCAATATTATCAAAATTATTGAAGACATTTTAATATCTAAAATTTGTTTAAGGTAATTAATATTTCAGAGAAACTTTTATCAAAGATCAAATTATAATACTTTAACTATAAAAATCACAAATCATATATTTTTGATGTCCCTAACTAACATTTTTTAAATTAATTTTTTTTTAAATTGTATTTTTTATCATTGAATTGAACTCCAGAAAGTATTTTATCATTTTAATTGATATTTACGAGTGCAAAATTAATGAAATAGTTAAGAAAATGTTGTAAATTTAAACAACGTAACGTTCAGTCTATATTGGCTCTGTAGCATGTAGTAAAATTTTCTGAATATTGGGGATAAACCTTAACCCTAGTTAACGATGAAAAATGTATATTTAATAATGTTAGTTTTTTTCTAGGTTTGAGCCAACTGTTTAATATTTTTTGCCATTTTTTACTATTTTAAATAAGAGCTTATATTTGATACATGATCGTTCAATCTCATGGTAACTCCTTTAATGTACATACTTTAAACAATGCAATTAGTGAGCTGGTTAAAAATGAAACACCAAAAATATTATGTTCTTAAGTACATGGTAAATATTTGGATAGTGATTATAATTTCGTCATGTAAGTTTTGTTTCATTTTTATAACTATTGTATCCATTTTGAACTAAAAAATATCAATCAAAATGCTAGAATGCTTATTTAAAAGTAATTCAATGTGGAAAAAAAATATCCTTATCTTTCAAAAACAACAACTTAAAAACATGAGTTTTGGTTTCAACAAGATATAATTTATTACTTTTATAGTAAAAACAATCCATTTTTATTATTGGTAAAAAATTTTCTATGAAATATTCATAACATTATGTGAATTTCATTATTCAAATAAGCAAACTAGTTTCGATGAAATTGTGTGTATTATATATAATAATAGATTTAGCAGTCACATTGAAAAAAATAAGAATACAAGGAATGAAAAAAAACACCTTTTTTAAGCAAAACAGTTACAAATTAAAAATAATTAAATATACAAATAAATCCCAAACAAAGACCCTCACTGCTAACAATGACAAGAACCATAATTTTCATTCAGCACTTGGCCTTTTTGATGTTAGGGATATTATGAGAACTTTTTACTAACCATATATTGTTCCTCGAGTTTATATTGCTTCTACTGATATCCTTAATTCAATATAAATATTCGTCCCTAGATACTTAAATTTTAACTTTCCTTCCACCTTTCTGTAGATGTAATTGATGTTATGTTGAACATCTAAATATCCTTTAAAAAGTATACTTTACTTCTGTAACGTACTAATGTATATAACATTTAAAAGAATATGTGTTTAAGATTACTATTATTTTTTATGGGAGGAAGCTTATTGCTTGAATGTTTAATATCATTAAATTACATAGTGTATACATAAAAATACAGTGGGCAGCCTATTGTTAGAAAAATATATATATTTAAACAAAGTACATCCGTACAATAATATTAATATTTTGTAGAAAAATATCATTAATTTAGAGAGTGAAGACTTTGATGAGTTACTTTTTATTTTTATTTTTGTAAAGATCCTCTAACATTGTGTGGCAAATTATGTCTTCTCCCATTTATAAAAACCACTTTAAACGAGAAGCTCTTATAATAAAAGTTTTATTAGTCCTTTATACGGGTAGGTCTTGCAAATTCAATATATTCATGGGTCTTTAGAAACTCACAGAGAAGACAATCCTCGTTTTAGACGTCTTTAAAGAGGATGGACCTCACTGAGTTCCAATAGAGCAAATCGACCTACCAAGGAATCTTTTAGTTCACAGAGATTCGGTACGGTTCTTCATTGTTGTGTTTAATTTTAAAAAAATTAGAAGAATTCCTACTTCGTGACGTCAACAGAGAGTTGATACCCCGTTGTGCTAGACTTCAATCAAATAATTATGGAATTGCCAATTGGATAGCTAGAGGGAAGAAGAAATGAAAAGAAAGGGGGAAATTGCGCTCGTTTAAGTTGAGACGCTTCTCTTTGATGAACAATACATAAATTCATAAAGGAAGGGGATCAATGGGGAAAAATGTTTGAAGTCTCATGGAAGATGACCTTTATACTTGAAAAAATATTTTCTCGTCGGTCATAATACTGTCTGAAAATTGATTGAAATAATATATTTGAACATGTCAAATGCCTCTCTAAAAGTACAAAATGCATATATCTGAAAAAAAATAACCTCCAACATTTTCAAAGAACTCTGAAAATATTGCATATTAAGATGAGTATTTTAATGTTTTTTTAAAGCATAACAGTGGATAAAATAATGTAATACTGGCGAAAACTCTTCTATATAGGACATAGACTCCCTTAAAAAAGTCCATATAATAGAATGTTCCTCTTTAAATTATAATAAGATCAAAGAAAATCAGATATATTTGCATCCAACGGGACTGATTTTATGTCTCATTTAGGGGACCGGTAGTAGTTTTTATATTATTTGGAAGCATGGGAAAAATTTTAAGTTATTCCGAAATGAAAAAAAATATTTTTTTATAAAATACAATATTTGATTGATCAAAATAATGTTCTTGTTTTTCTAAAAGAAAAACAATATAAAATCAAGAAAAAGTAATGAAAACAGTTCACACTACAATTTTTATAAGGGCAAATAAAATGATTTTCATAAGAGCAGGTATTTCTTTTTTTTTCTTTGTTGAATTTTTAAAATATTCAAATGTTATTTTTTCCGTTGTTATTACAGATATTTGATTTTAAATTTCAGTAATAATCGTTTACTATTAGTAAGAACAAGTTATAAATCAAAAAATATATATTTATGTTTAATTGAAATGCTGAAAAATATAACTTCTAATGTTTAAACCATTTTTTTTTTATTGTACCAAAAAAGAAAAGAACTCTATTAAATAAAGCTATTAATCCTTAAAAAAGTCAAGATACTTCAAATTTTGAGTTGTTTATTTAATGAAATAAGACTTTTAAATAATGATTTATTATCAAATACAATTAATTTAAAAGAAAAAATAAATAGCTGGAATAAATTACTAACATTTTTTAGATATTTTAGTTTTTTTTTAAAGCTGTGAGATATTTCTTATGCTTTTTTTAATTTTAGGAGACATTAGGTACTCCTTTTTTATTTTAAAAGTATATATTTCGTCGTTATTAAGGATCAGTTTCTTTGGACTCATTTATAATATTTTGATAAATTCGATGTCAGACATAAAAAATCAAATTTTTAAGGTAAAAAAATACTATCAAAATTAGATCACTCATCGTATTATGGTTATTTGTGACCCAGATTGGCATAAATGATGAAAAAATGAGACTAAACTTGGGGTTATCTAGTGACGGTGCTTGGCCCATTTTGGGATGGGGTATCCCTAAAAGTATCTGGAGCCGCCCTTCCCCCCAAAAAATATCATATCTATAATTATTTTTTTTGGTGTTATCGAACAAATCAGTCTGAAATATAGCAAGTAGACGCAAAAAATAACCAAGTATGTTCCTAGGATATTTTTTGAGACTCTAACATCAAAATAATCTTTTTTGCAACAAAATAATAGCTCTTGTTCCTTTTCCCTTTCTATATGGTATATTTTTTCATCTCCTACATCTTTATATTTCTGCATAACTCTCTCTGTTTTTTTTTTTTTTTTTTCTTCTACCTTCATTCTTTGGTTCTATTCCCCTCTATTCTCATATGTATGTTATACATATTTGCATTTATTAATTAACATTGTTGATAATCTAAAGCCCCCCCTCCCCCAATGATGGGAACTAGCTACGGCCAAAGTCTTATCTTTATATCAATAATTGTTAAAAAATTTCGAAGATATGTTCATTAGTAGTTTTTTAAAGCTATGTTTGACATTTTTAACAATAATACTTTAGTCCTTTGGTTAAAAAAAAACAAAGTCAATCACAATATTAATCAAAATAAATTAAAACACACTAAAATTTTAAAACTTAATAGCAAAACGAATACAATGTTATTAATACTTGTATAAAATAGTGGTTGTAACAGTACATTTATATTTTTTATGGGCTTTGAATGTACTTCAATTACTTTATAAAAAACTAATCAATCTCTATGAAATTGTTCTTTTATTTGAATTAATAAGTTAAATTTTACGGAGGGAAGAAAAAGTTGCACATATTATTAGAGGAAATGATGAAGGTGGTATAATATTGAGCAACATTTAGTATGGGAAAAATAAATACTTACAACCAGAAATTTACTCAAAGTAACACTTGCGTTTTGATATTTTGTTTAAAAAGTTTATCAAATACATTATTCAAATATGTTATACTTCAATATAAAAACAATATTGGACCAAAATCAACAAAAAATACAATTTCCATTTATTTATTTTTACTTCAACCCACGATTTGGACTTTTAAAGGTAAAATTTATCAATTTTACATTAATTTATTAAGATGACCAATTTTTGCTTCTTTAAGTGCAATTTACAGGTCATTCAAAAGGTTGATAAGAATAATTTGTTAATATTAATTGATGATAATTACCATATTAATACCAATCTAATCTACAATCAATTTGGAGAAAAATCATTCTATCCTCCTTTTGTGTTGAAAAGTCATATATATAATAGATATATTCTATTTATAATGTTTGAAGTATTTTAAACAAACTTATTCAATCATTCCTCGAAAAGAAATCATTTTTATGTAATATTTTTGTATATGCAAACCAAGCAAAATCTAATTTTTTTCAATTTTACATTATATATTTCAATTTAAAAATATATTTACATTTGTTGGTAGTTACACATAGTTAATATTGTCTGACTGTATGGGGCTATAAGTTAGTTTTCATATTTAAGAAACGTAAAAATTGTACCGAGGCAAAGAATCTGCCAAAATTGTAACAATTTTACAAAGTTAATGGTTGAGAAAAAACGAAAATGTCAAAAAATTAATTTTATAAAAATTTAATCAAAAATAAAATAGAGATAACAAATGATCCGGTAATGTAAGTTTTGGAACCAATAAGTCAACAAAAAATCATTAAATCATGGACATTTAACTTTCTGATTTTTAAGGGTCCCCTTTCATATAACAAAAAAATTAGTAAATAATATCAAACGTCCTTTTTTGTTTCTTTAAAAAAAACAAAAAACAATTTCCTTCTATAATTTATGTCTAATTTATCTTGAAACGTTATTTATCCCATCTTGGCATATTATTCTAACCTACGTGGTCTTCAGTTGACCTCCCTCTCCCTATAATATCCACGTAGTTTGAAAATTTCCTTTAATTTATACAACTTTCAAAATCTAATAAACAGTCAAATATGATTAATTCTTACATGAAAACTTTCTTCTAACAAAGACAAAAAAAATAAATAAAAAATTATATGGCTTAAAGAAGCCAAAAGCACAAATAAGTACCATATTTTTGTTTTAGAGAAGATAATAACAAATCAATATATGACCTTTTTTATACTAACTACTTAGCAGTTTATTCTTTAATTAACTCAGAAATTTATTATTCTTAATAATGTTACTGCTAACAAATAATGGATTAAATAAAGCCTATTGATTACATAGATTATAAACTCAATTATACGTATTAGGGTGTGATCAGTCCTAGCAATGATTTTTTCCCCCCCTCTAGTCTTTTTTTTATCGGTCCGATCTTTTATACAATGCAAAAATTCTAAGGCCCAATACGTCAGACCTTTAGTCATTGGTATCTTTGTAGCTATTCTTCACTCATATCTGGGACTGAAGGATATAAAAAGGAAGCAACTAATAATTGATAGCTGGAATGTATAACAATAGGTTTTAAGCACATTCCACCTTCTTTAAAACTCAGCGTTCTTGTCTTTTTAAAGAGTACAGGTTGTATAGGTGAAAGGACATAGTTAGTAACTACATTATATTAACTATTGTAGTTATGATAAAATACCTTTAAGGACCGATCCTAGGACTGACAAATTTTATTCGGACTTGACTGATAGACTGCAGTCTTATTTTTTTTTTTTTTAGACAGACCTAATAATAATACTTATATCCTTCATACTCGTATACTATCAATTAGAGAGCTGGAAAACTTGGTTTTCTTTGTTTCTTATAAGTTTTACGAGTTATGTTCTCAAGTAGTATTATGTAAGGACTGTCCATTAAGACAGTCGGTCTTTTGGACTGTCAGTACTAGAACTGATTAAAAAAGAAGAAATGAAGTTAAATGACGTTATCGAAGACATAACTTTTCATGTTTAAAGGACTATTATGCAGGACTAAATTGGACCAAACTGAGAATGAATTAAACAGGACTGCAGTCTTCAGTTCTAAATAAAGACTTGTATCTATCTTTATTCCTCTCTCTATCTTTTTTCTTTTACGTACATTCTTTGTTTCTAATCCCATCTATTCAGCTCTGCAACACATACACCTTCATCTAGTATATAATATATTTTAAAACTTGCATAAAATATGTAATGGTCGAATTTAAAAATGAATGAAATATTGCAGGTGTTTAGGTACACCCGAATTTTATACAACTAGATATACTCCCCTTTCTTATTTAATGTGAAGGTCATGCTCTAGGCTTCAAAAACGATTGTACGCTAAACAGAAATTCATGCATGCAAATGAACTATGCTTTAATAAAATATATTTGAGATTAATTTAACAGTTAAATGAAGCTCATCAATATGGTGAGAATAAAATCATTTTTTGGGAAAATTAAATGGTTCTGATTAAGAAATGGTTTCTAATTATACAAAAAAATATTTAAGAAAAGTTTGAACAGTTATTAAAAAAAATTAGAGGTTGCTGAACAGTCCTAAAGTTTCGAAAGTTTGCACTTTTAAAGAAACAACCTTCTATAATTCTATAATAAACTATATTTTATAACTATTTCTTACAAAATATGTTTTTTATTTTTAAAACAACGTTAACTGAGGTTGATTTACATTTATCTATTGACCCCTATATTTCTGTTGCATATCGCAACCCTACAATTTGACCCATAAATATCAACATTTGCTAAAACCTTAAATTCAAATAAATTCTTTGAAAAAATTTAAAGTTTTTAAAAAACATAGTTTTGGTGACATTTTAATAACATTTTCAGGGAAAGTGACCTAGTTAAATATGGTTCATACAAAAAAATATATGATTTGGCTACATTTTTAGTTTTTTTTCATGATGTTATATCAAATGAATTAATAAGTATTTACTTTATCATAATTTACATATTTGGACACAAGATTTAATCAGTTATAATTATTTCAAATCAGTATATTCATATTTTCTTATAATACCATAAATATAATTTCTTATTTTAAGTTTTAGATAAATGCTATTGACTTTTGATATATCAGTATTTGAAGTCAAAATAGCTTAGGGGGGAGTTGGTTAAAAAAAATTAATAATTGACACTATTATATTTGTTATAACAGGAAATATACTCCTCAAGTTTGAGAAACAAAGCTTATTCGATCACCCTCAAGGAAGAAATAATGATCTTGAACTAAATTTGTGAAGGCTTTGTATCGGGTGTTCTTAGAAAAGGAAATATAGTTAATGTATATGGACTTCAAAGACCATTCCAAGGTCAACTGAAATAATTGTAATATTATAATTTTTACTTTTACTTAATCTTTGCAACTCTCTCCGACCAATTAAATGAAAATTAACAAGCAAATAAAATACTCTTAACAATATATGTTCGGAAATTGCTGTCAAAATAACAGTTTTTAAACTTTATAACAAAAAAATTACACCCTAAGGAATACAAACCTCTAGCCTGCTTTTCCCCAATAATAATAAAAAACTTAAAAAAAAAAAAATTGCAATTTGCATTGTGCAAGATATGCATGCAAATTGTATGTACATATCTTATTACAGCTGATTGATTATTTTAATGCTATATGTAATCCTGATTTTGCTTTACTTTCTTAACAAGCAATTTCTCACAATAAATATATCTATATATATTAAAGAAAATTGAACATTTGTAGAGAAATTGATTTACATATACTTTGAGTTGCAGAAAATATGCAATGTTACCATGTAGAAAACCTCAAAACCGGAGAAACTGGAAAAAGAGGTCAATATCTGTCATAACACTTTATAAAAGATAAGCTACACATAAAGCTGTAAATCACATTGCCTAAAGGCGCTTTTATCTTAAGGAGATTTTCTTGCTGATGTGAAACAAAACCCCTTCTTTGCAAGATTTGTAATAACTAAACAACCCCTAACGGATATAGTTTTCACCAAATTTAGTTGTCTATATTTAAACTTGACGTTTTAAGAAATTACCAATCTGCCTATTCCTTTGTAGAACTTGAAAATTCCCCTTAAATGTGGTGAAAGCATTGTGACTTAGTAGCACAGTGGACAGCACACTTTGAAGAAATTATTATGTTGAACTCAAAATGTGTAGGGAAAATTGTAAAATTTTAATGTTTACTTAGTCTATTTAACCAATAACAATTAAATTTGTAAAAAATTCCTGATAAAAAAATAAAATAATAATGTACTTAAAAGACAATATTACAGACAAATATAGTCATCAATGTCAATATATTGTCGAATATTGTCGGGTGTTAAATCTATATCGGATATTTGAATATAAAACTCTTATTCAATTAATATATGTGCATGAAATATTAGTCGTATATATTAATGATAAGGAATACCTTTAGATTTTCTTTATTATTTATTGAAGATGGATTTTGTGTTAACGGACCACATATATATACTTATACATATTTTGGCTTTCTGTTACTATTTCGGTTTAAAAAAAGTGAGTATCAAATGTTCTTCGACATAAATACATATATAAAAATGGAATATTCTATAAGAAAAATCCTTTGAAAAGGTAATAAATACAGTTGTATAAATTATTAACTTAGATGAGTTCGATACTTTTACAACATCAACAGTTTTTTGGTTTCTTTTTTGAAAAATATGCTTATTATTTCTTGAAGAGGGAACTATTAAGTTTAAAATGTGTTTCTTCGTAAATAACAGAGAGTAACATCGAGGATTGGAAGGGCATTTATAAGTATTAAATCTTGTGCATTATTTAGCTGACCTGTTTCTTCCAATTGATAATCTCAGAATATATGTTCTTTTCATTAACTCAAGAGTAAGTGAACTTCTATCTTTACTAATTTCAATTATCAGGGGCGTCCGCAAGGTGTGCGCTAGAGGCTTTGTATCCCCTCCCCCTTTAAAAAAATAAAGGAAGTTGTTTTATTCGAGAAAATTTTATATTTGAAATTTAGTTTCATTAACATAATTTAATTTTCCAACTTTTTTCCAAAAAATATAATTTTCTGTGAAAATCTTTTCATTTATGATTTTTTTTTTCAAAAATTAACTTCAGTTTTTGTGAAAAGCTAGGCATTTTTAAAAAAATTCTCCAAACAATGTCATATTTGAAAATTTAAAAAAAAAAAAATAATTTTTCATAAACAAATGTGAATTTTTTTTTTCAAAAATCTAATATTTAAGAATTTTTTGGAAAAAAATATGAAATATGAAATTTTTTAATAATGGTTTTAGGATAATTAGTCGAAAATATTTTTGTTTGAGGACATTTTACCACATGCGTATTTTGCAAAAAGAAAAATTTATGTTAAGGCGATTTCGTAATGGCTCCAATTGAGACGTTTGGCCTAAAATGATATTTAATATTTTGATATATCCGATTGTATATTTCAATTCAATTTAAAATAAAAGAGTTATAAATAAGCACTGTTTGATTGCTATGTATATATGTCATTGAGGTAATTGAATTATTGTTATTTTGCAGAAAAAAACCAATTTTTTACATTATATTCATTAATAATTATTGTTTAAATACAAAACAATAGTAGGTTGTGGTTCGAATGTATGTCGAATCTGTACAGTAGTAGTAGTTTAAAAAAATTTAATAATAAAAAAGAAGTGCTACTTACTTCTCTGTTGTCAATGAATTATGATTCAACATGATTCATTTGGGAAAATACTCATGGATTGACGAACAAGGGAAAAGCAATGACCTAATCATAGAGTTATTTTCTCTTGCCTGATATAATGGTTGTTAATCTATTGATAAACATCTTCCAAAATGAGTTATCGATTACGTCGAATGATAAATTACATATATAGCCTATTATTTTATTATTAATTAATTTTTTTTTCGACCAGCGGGTGTTATCAAAGACCGTTATGCTCGAATTATATTAAAAATATATATTTCTCATACAACTTTAAAATAAAAATCGTATATATTGTATACAGGGCGAGGACTCAAAAAATTATATCATTTTAAAAACCGTTTTCAGTTTTACATAGTTTTATTTTGTACTATTTTCAAGCAAAAGTTGGTTATTTAACAATTTTCTTCAATTTTTATTCAATATTTCCCCCTCACTTCTTAATGATAGATTCCATATGGAGACAAACAGATGTCCTTTATGAAATCCAAAGACAAGTTGTTCTACTCCTCCGTGATCCTGGATTTCAGAGCATCAACATTTGTTGAGCAGTCTTTTTCGT
The DNA here is from genome assembly GCF_016086655.4 of Lepeophtheirus salmonis. NCBI lineage: Eukaryota > Metazoa > Arthropoda > Copepoda > Siphonostomatoida > Caligidae > Lepeophtheirus > Lepeophtheirus salmonis. The sequence continues at coordinate 6,971,316 of NC_052133.2, read as the reverse complement.
CTTGCACTCCTAGTAATACCAAACAGCGAAGTCTAGGCGGTTCATGTTGGGTGAGGACGAAGACTAAAAGTCTGAGGGTAAGAAGGCAGTCACCATCTTCTTCATACAGAAATGCTGCGCCTTCCTAAAAGTGTGTGCTGGGAGCCATCTTGGGTCAACATATTGTTGTTCATGGGGAATGTGTTTTACAACCATGGCAAGACATGGTACCTGAGAACCTTGTAGTAGTTATCCGTGTTGACTTTATCGTTGGCCATGAATAAGAAGGAAGGGATCTTGCTGCCGTCAGACGCCACGCCTCCAAGGAACATGGTCTCAGCGGGATGTTTAGTACTGAAGGTTCCCTTGACCTGACCTCTTGATTAAGCAAAGCAACGATCATTTCCCCTGTTTAGAACAGCGTCCACTGTAAATATCTTCTTGTCGGAACTGGATTTATGTGTGGAGAAGATCGCGCAAAAAAAACAAAAAACATCAAATTGTAGCTTTTTGTCAGCTTTTTCGAATGGATCCAAGTACAAAATGACTTTTAGAACTGAGGCTAAATGGTCTCGAAGAGGATGCCATTTTTGAGTCATTACTCTATGAATATAATTTTTGCACAATTTTAATGTGTCTTGTCGGTATATTGTCCTTCTGAGATTTTTTTGCCAATAGTCCACTCACTTATTTCAATATCATAGTAAGGGTAAATACGTACAATTGATTTAAAAAAATAAACAAGAACATAAGATCTTAAATTATATCTATTCTTTTTCTTTATTTTTAAAGAAATATTTAATAGACTCTTAATTGGAATTTCTCTATTTAAAAAAAAACAACAACAAGAAAACATAAGTTTTTGTGTTTTATCTCTTATTTTTTGGTGCATAGAACCATTAACTTTAATTTCAATATCTGATAATGGGAAAAAAGTTGAAAGTTAATTAAAATACAATTATATATATTTTTTTAAATAATAGAGATATTTAATTATGATTAAATATATATGGAGAGAGATATGAGCTCGGTCAAACTTTTCTCAATGCAAATATAAATAACGGATGATGTATGAGTTATTTCTTATTTATAACAAAGGGAACAACTATATTTTTTGTGATCTAAGGCAGTGTTTCTCCAACATTTTATATTCATTGAGATTGATCTCTAATTAAATATTCATCAAAATGCTAACTTATTTATTTTGAAAGCCTCATAACTTAAACTTGAATTCAGTTAAAATTCAAAAATTTCAATTCTGAGATAGTCTATTCTCGATAATCTGCCACTAGTTTTTAATCAAATGGCTTTTCTTCGTGAAATTTAATTAATAATATTTTTATTTTTTTTCATTTTGCCAAGGAAAAATTATCTTGTCTTATAAATATAGAAAGCAAATTGCATAACTCCTAAATGCATACAAGATAAAGATGAAAATTTTGTATGATGTAAACATCCTTGCAAATAAATATGTTTAATTAATAAATAAAAAGGTAATTATCAGTTTTATAACATGTTAACTGAGAAAGATTGATTTGTATAAAACTCGAAATAATCATTATGCAACTGACTTGATTTTTTAACCTTTAATTACTATAACAAGAATTTCATGTACCCCTAATCTTATAACATTGATTCGTATTTCATTTCTTCTATATTTTATTGTAAGCAACTTTTATCATGCCTGTGTATAAAACAATTCTTTTTTTAGAATGTAAGTAATGTTTTTCTTTTTAGAGACTATTAATATATTTTTAATCAAGGTTTGGTGAATATGATTAATTTTCTAGCGTATAAGTTTTTCTTTTTTTAATATTAGGCATTTATGTTGCTACAAATGAGTTACTGTTTTATATGTGTCACACAACCTCATCAGTACTAACGAGTACTCTAATTTGTTAGTCCAAATTTGCTGAGTTATGTATAGAGAGTGTTAAGATCAAATCCAATCATTTTTTTCTTTTTTTAAATTGTCACTGAGGCCACATTTTTCGATGGTTATATTAGAAAATTTGCTTGAACTCTACATATGAAATGTTGAAAAAGAGCTCATTTGATATAACCACCTCCAGCATCAATCAAATCCTGGATCTGGACCCGGAAGGTGGAGCAGTCGTTGAAAAGGTAGTTGCTTTACATGCTGATAATTTTCTTTTTGATAAAGGCAATCAGACGGTCCTCAATGGATGGCATGTTCGATTTTTTTTTATATTTAACGTAGTTCTATACAAAATAATCCATTAGATTAAGATTTTGACAGCTCAATTTTACTTCTCAATGAAGTGATAGAGTGCTCACTCAGGTACTCCAGCAACCTATCTGAGATATAAAAGGTGCTGAGCTTTGTTGCCAGACCAAAAACCTATCTCCAGCGATTTTTTGGATATAAGGCAGTATTGAAAAACCCCGTAGTGTTATGGACAAAAATCATCGTCCGGGGCAACACTGTTCCTTCTATGTCAATTCAATCTTCTTTATACCTCTAGCAGTTATCGCCATTATGCCCATAATTTCCCTAGTTAATTCAACAACGTTTCTGCCAACAAAAAAGAAAAGAAAAAAACATAAGACAGTCACGACATAACCAAATCTCTGGTACACGCCAGTGCTAATTTGATCTTAACACCTTGTATTATAATATTTAAACTATAATTATAACAAATTATACCTAGATAAAATTCAAAAATAATGCGGTTAAGGTTATTTTTTTAAAGAAAAAATGTACTTTTTTTTTACTATAACTCATAATTTTAACATTTTGATTTATAATAACAAGTGCAAAAATGAATGAAATAGTTTAAAATTTTGACAAATTTAAATATTTTAATATGACCATCATCTAAGTTGACTGTGTTAAAAATACCCTGAAAGAGAAAGATAAGACAGATAAAATGTATATAACAATTTAAAAAAACCGTTTTGAATGATGTTTATTTAATACTACCAAAAAGCTAAGTATGTAGGAGTGGGACTTTTGTAGAGTGTGAGAACAAATGAATGTAATTATTAAGTACACAAATCCCAACTTTACACGCAAATTTACACAACAACGCGCGTAGGTCAAATTCTACGTTGTATAACAAAAGCAGTACCATTCGGCAATTTGCAAAACTCCATCACTGAAGACTTATAAATCGTTAGTGCAGTCGATAGAAAAAAACAACAACTTTATAACCATGTTACATAAGATTTGTATTCATAATGAAAAATTTGCATCTCTTTCTTTGTGTTTCGACTTCAAATTAAACCTACGTTTGTTGATGTGTGAACCCGATTTAACAATGACATGAAGGTAAAGATGAACATAATGTAGTAAAAAAAATTAAGTCGCAATTAAATATGACGATAATTGTCGTATTCTTACTCAGAGTTTCTGTAGACTGTACATCATAATATATATCCTACAATGGTGAGGGTTATTTTTATTATGCTGTTTGTGAGCTGGGTAAAAATACCAAAAACTACAACGTATTTAATTACATAATAAACAGTGGAGCAACTTTGATAATTACGTCATTTTAATTTTGTGATATTTTTTAATCATTCCATTCATTATGTACTCGTATATGTATATCAATTTAAATACTGAAAATGTATGTATGAAAATAAGACATTGATAAAACATAAATCCTAATATTTAAATAATTTTGACAACATCAGTTTGAGTTTTCATTGGTATATAATTTGTAATTATTTTCTAAAAGCATTAGGTTTTAGGCTTTTTGAGAACCAAATGTGTACAAATCAATTTCGATGAGGTTGTGTGTATTATATAAAATAATGAGTACTATATTACTTTTTGTAACTAATGTTGTACGCCTCAGTCCTCACTTTGAAAGAAAGATGAGTCCAAGAAATATGAAGGAAAAACTTTTACGAAAAATACTTAATTATTTCGCAAAACCTCAGTTAAAAATTGAGAAATATACGAATAAATCCAAAACCAGACATTATAAAGATCAATAAAGAATTGGATGTAATTTTATTTAATGTTTTAGGAGCATACTGATTAGCAGAGGCGATAAACTGTAGATTCAAATGAATAAAAAGCATTGTTATAAATATTTGGGTGTATCACATCTCAGTTCTTTAACGGGAGTATAATTCCTTTTATTATTGGAGTAGCGTATATTCAAATTGATTTACTCCATTAAAAAAAAGTGTGTTCACTAATGGAGGGTAAATTATGAGATTGAGATATATATATATATAAATGTCTATTAGGTACTAATACATACTAAAATGGATCCTCAATTATTTAAAACGATAAAAGTGCAATCAAAGTAGTGTATGCCATAGAGGCTGTGATAATCGCACATCACATTTACACAGGGTTCTCTTGGATTTCACAACGGATTCACAAAGAGATAATCATTTATTATCAACGAATCATCGCAATCACAAATCAAAGGAAAAATGCTATGATCGACTTTTTCTAATTTGTTGTTGCTTAAAACGACGGGTCTCTCTCGAAGGACCCAGGATCCGTTATAATGGATCTAAGAGTAGCAGCCAAAAAAACTGGGAGGAAGGGGACAATTTAAAGGATTTCGAGCGTAATGAAGAGTCTTGCTCGCTTAATCATGGTACAGAGGAGGATGAGAAAGAAAAAGAAGAGGCTGACCTCTGTGGTGAATGTTGCAAAAGTCCTGACTGTTTTGAGGAATTAGTTGAATCTGAGAAGAAACCTCTTCTTTCTTTGGAGAACAATTCGAATAAGGATCAAATACCTCAATGTGGAGAAAAGTACATGGTAATAAAATATGTGTTTTTTTCAAATTATTCATATATTTTGAAGTATAAAATTATCTTTATTACACTTTAAATTGATCATTCCATAGCAAATCCCCCCAAAAAGGGAAATTATTAACATATTATATTGAAGTTTTATAAAATTTAGTTCAGACTAATTTTCTTACTATCGATGAGACTTGGTACTAGACCAAACTTTTTTTTCGCCTTGAACTTGATCATTTCACGACAACGTGTCACATATTTAATAAACTCTTTAATTATATCTATTTTTTGTATACTTCATTTTCTGTCAGCCTTTAAAACTTCTGAGCAATTCATTTATTCTAGTAAAACTTTTTTTAATATTAAAAAAAAAAAACTTTACTATGCTGTTCTTTATTAAATTTACAAGGAATTATAAATAAACGTTGGAACGTAATTTTTGATTATATCATTGCAAATTAATACTTATTTTATAAAAAACTAAAATATAAGTTATAGTCACAGTTTTTATGTTTTCGGCCAAATGTATATTTTTCTCGAATAAATAAAGCATTGTAATGCCAAAAAAAAAAAAATTATATCTGTAATATTTCCACTTTCATCGTTAAAGGGTTCAATGATTATTTTTAAAGCAAAATTGAGATCCTGAAATGTCATTTTTTCCAATTTTAAGATGAAAAACGTTGTTTCTTCATAGACCAAATTTTACCTTAAGACATATCAAGACCATTGATGGACAGAAATAAAAAAATTAATATGGTCTTTGATTGGTATAGACTCTCTAGACCAACACCTCAAACTAATTTTTAGTTGTACACTCACAACCGACTTTTTGTTTTTACAATCAGATGATTGTTTCTTAAGGTATTTATTTATTTATACCTACAATTTTAGTTCAAACTGTGTCTACCCCAAATTGCAAATACTCTAATCTCTTAAAGTGAAGGTTTAATTCCAACAGAAAATGGATTTATAAAAGTAAAAATAATTATTAAAGTTTTATTAAGGTTGTTTACAAATGAGATGGTTTTGGGTCTATGACCTTATATTATCACTTTTTAACTTAAGTTATAGGTTATTTATCAAGTATTATATAAATCTAATTAGTTTTAGTTTATATTTCTGAATCTTATCCTCAATATATTTAAATATAGTGATGTTAATTTTTTTCTTTTTGGAGATATTTTGATTTCAATTAGAAATGATATGCTCGCTTATGGGGATTTGATATGGAATGACCTTAATACATTAAATCTATATATTTAAATATGTGTCATTTAAAACCAAAGGAATACATTTGTGACCTAAAATGAATCTTTATAACTAATTTTGAAACAAATATACTATGTACTTAGGTACCCAATTCCTCAGAATTGGTTGTTGAGTGGTATACTGGTAAATAGCAGAATTCAGTTAGTGAAGAATAAATGCAGAGTGTCCTTGCTTATCTTTGTTTTTATTAGCAAGAAAGATACACGTTACAAATAAAAGTTGTTTATTTATAAAATCTGTAAAATGGGAGAAATTATTTTTTAAAGTTCACTTTTTCTACTTTTTTTTTTTTTAAAGTATAGTTAGAGCAATAAAATCATTTTATTCATCATAAATGATATAAAATAATATTTGTTCAATAGTGATCCAATTTAATCTTAATAGGATCTATACTTGATTTTAAATCCAGCCATTTCAATACTTTAAAGTTGAAATAATCAGAGATTAACCAATATTTATTCAACAACCTTTTTAATCGCTAGTTTGTATAATAAATAAGTAAAAAAAATTTTAAGTGAAAGTGTCAAAATCAAGTACTTACCGGAAACACTCCCTTAGGAAAAATTATCAATTTATATTATACGAATATATAGGAATAATATCAAAGAAATCATCAACAACTACTAAAAAATTTTTTACCTCAATATATAGCTTTTGATAATTTATTCCCATAATATTAAAAAAAACGTGTTATTTGTGGAAATTACCACAATATACGGGGATTCAGAATGATTCCAAATTCCTGCGTTATGGGAAATCCGAGGTGTCTAAAACCACGCTATACAGAGACTTCCTATTCTGTGAAATTTAAGTATTTCGTTTTTTATACTTGAATAAAAAATATTAAATTTTAAGCGATTTTTGTATGTCATTTTTTATTTTTGATCATTTTATAATTATAACTTATAGGACGCTAGAAAGTTTTTTTTAGAGCCTGCGGGATTATGCTTTATTAAAATTGAATAATCAAATCTGAAGTTCAATACAAGTTGAAAACTCAACAGTTAAAAAATTTTAAAAATGCGTTTCCACATCTACATATTTTTATTTTGTGCAATTTTTATGGCAAACTTTTGAATTGTTAAAGTTGGTCATTTAACAATTGTTTTAAATTTTTATTCATATGTCCCTCTCCATTCTGAATTATGGCTTCAATACTAGGACGAGCAGGGGCACAACTGGCCTTCATGAATTCCGAGACAAGTTGTTCTGCTTCTCCGTGATCACGGACTTAAGGGAATTGACATTTGGGTGACCAATCTTTTTCGTCTTGCGCTCCAAGACAGACCATACAACCAAGTCTAATGGGTTCATGTTGGGTGAGGACAAAGGCCAGAAGTCTTAGGGCAAGAAGATATCCACCATCTTCTCCATACAAAAATGTGGTACCTTCGTGAAAGTGTGTGCCAGGTGCCATCTTATGTAAACACATAGTTGTTCCTAGGGAATGTGTTATTCAACCATGACAAGACATGGTACCTGAGGACCTTGTAGTAGATTTCAATGTTGACTTTATCGTTGGCCATAAAAAACTAGGAAGGGATTTTGCTGCTTTCAGACGCCACGATGCCAAGGACCATCACCGGGGCTGGATGTTTGGTCCTAAATATTCCCTAGACCTGAGCTCTTGATTCAGCCAAGAAGTGGTCATTTTTCCTCTTCAGAACAAAGTTCACTGTGATGATCTTTTTTTGGAGATCGTTTTGTGAGCGAAGGAGATCGCATACCCTCTCTCTGCCATTTTGATTGTTTATCATACATTTTTGATTGCACAAAAACAAAACAAACATAAATTGTAGCTTTGTGTCAGTTATTTCGAATGGTAGCAAATACAAAATTATCAGACTCTCTGGAACTGAGGCTAGACGGGCTTGAAAAGGATTCTAATTTTTGAGTCTTCACCCTTTAGTAATTGATGAACAAGATGTTCTATAAATTTGAAATACATGAACCAGGCTATCAGTTGACTGGCGCACCAGAAAGAGATATATAGTTGTCATTTAATATAAAAAAAATTAGATATCATAAATGTTGCATATCATACTGCTTTAAAAATACATCATATTATATTTTTAGAATATAACTTTTGGATATATATAGAACAACGTTTCAAACCAGTTACCATACACATAAATAAGTTGGATTGATTCCTTCTTTTTACTTTCATTTTTTAAGTATCAAAAGTGTATTTATATGATGCACTTGTGGTATTATATATGACTCAATGTATGGGATAAAAAGGGGACTAAACACTTTTAAGATTGTTGTAGTAGCAAAGCTTCATGATTCAAAAATCTTTGGTACTTCGTGGGGCAACGGTTATTATCAATACACCGTATTTTTTGCAATGCAAAGATTATAAAAACTTCAAGCCGAATGAGTCTTTACAATCATGTATTAAAACTTCAAATTAATGATTAATAAACAACATTTTCTCGATATCACTCGGACACTTTTATTTAGACAAATAAGTTATTAAATTTTTTAATACTAACGTTACATATTTTTTTATAATCAGTTGAACAACATATATAGAGGTATTCCTTTTCAAAAATTCCGCTCTTTATAGCGATATATATCTCCACCTTTTTCTGAAACATTTGGCAAACTTTCATTACGGCTGACGCCGACGTTTTAGCTCAGTGCTTCTGTACAGTGGTCTTCAGCCTGGTGATATTTTTGGTGGTAGGTAGAACAAGTCATTTTCTCACCCGCACTTACACATTATAGTCGAGACTTTTTAAGCGTAGTGATGAATAAGACCAAAGTTCATTCCGCCAAAATCTTCCTTAAAAACACCACGCGTGTACAATCTCCAACACCTTATTTTCAGTGACAAAAATGCTGCAGAAACTGTTGGTATCTCCATTCGGAGTGCTTTTAACATCAAGAAAGTCGATGAAAGAGCGCCCCCTCCCATACATCGAAGAAGAATCAACTTTCTGAAGCAACAATATGCCGGACATTTTGTATGCCACCAGGTGGCCTCCTCAAACCCTGACCTCACTATCTGGACTGTAAGGTTTGGGTGCCTTAGAGAAAAATGTCTGACGCAACTTTAATTCAAATTTGGAGTCGCTCCGAGCTGACAACATGACAATGTGGTACGTCATGGACACAACCCTTCATCTTTAAGAGCTGCCATTTGTTTACCATCGTGGGTAGACTGATATTGCTCTTTAAAAGAGAACATATAAAATAAAATTTATATCTAATTATAGTGCTTAAACAAAACATCACAAATTGGTTTTACTCCGCTTTTTCTGATCCTATAAAAATCATGTTTTTTGTAATTTAATCATGCTACTGTTAGTGACGGTCTTTTAGAAAATTATTTAACGGAAGATTTCTTGGTAATATCCGAAGGAGTAAGAACCTCAGCGCCCATACAAAAAAGAAGCTCCTAATTACAAACAGACAAAATTTGTTATTATAATATATAGGGTCTTATAGATAAATTGGGACTGAATTTAACTCCTTCTAGATTAATAAAGGATGCAAAATAGAAAAAAAAGTGTGATGATTAAATATATTCTTCATTTTATTGGTAATAATGTTATCCAATGTGATTTCCACTTTTGGCCACCATTCTCTATATTCTTGACTGAAGGCCTTGTACGCTTGTCAACTTCTGCGGGTATCAATAGCCGTCCATTGCTTGTTAATGAATGACTTCAGGGCCTTGATACTGTTGTGGCTGGTAGTAAATATCTGTGCCTTTAACTTTCCCTAGAAGTAGAATTGTAAGGGATTCATATAAGGGGAGTTTGTGGCCATGTTTTGCAGTTCTAAAAAGGGATTTATTGCTATTAAGAATGTCTTGAGTCTTCTTGGCTGTTTGCGCAGGAGCAATCTTGCTGAAATAAGAAATGGATTTAATTGAACTCATTGATCATCTAGAGAATTACAATAATCTTGAAAACCACACAAAATTGATTTGACCCGACCTGTCCCTTCGTGTTAAAGAAGAACAAGGGAATCACTGACCCATTACTGCCCAAAAAGCCCAAGGACATAATAGATGCTGGAAACTTGGGCTTGAAAACTTGAGGAACAGCAGACTTTTCATGGGACAGCCGCCTATCATTTTGCCGTGGTAAGTATGGTTCACGGTCTAGTTTTTCCTTCGTTTTAGCAAGAGGGTCGTTCCCCGTGTCAGCAAGTTTGCTTCTTCGCTGTTCTATCGTCACTTATTGTTTGATCACGTCCAAAACGGACTCAATCAAAAAGTAAAAACATAAACTCTTAAAGGGTACATTCAAATGATAACTATATTATACATACTCTTTTTATTGATATAGATACAGTTAAAGACTGTCCCAATTTATCTCAAAGACCCTGTAATTATATAGTTTTTCATTTTGTTTTCTTCAATATTCGTATAATTAGTTAGTGTTATGGCTCTTTTTGACGAAGGTTTTGTACATACATGATGCAAATATGGTAATTATATTTCACTTTAAATAATTAAATTAAATAAAAAAAGGAGATGAAAGAAGAATATAAACAAATGAGTACAAAACCTTTACATTAATGCAGAATGGTTTATGGATTTAACAAATTTCCATTTTTAAAAAATTAATATACAAAAATATATTTAAAGTATCATTATTCTCTATTAACTAAAACTAAATTTGTCAAATCAATAGAATTATTCAATGTAAAAAATCTTACATTATAAGCTTTCTAAAGTTATTAAAAATTGAATAAAATTTGGATAGTTTATTTGTGCTGTCCAAAGAATGAAAGATATCCCTTTATGTAATAAAGATATAAATTGTAACATATTTTTAATTTCTTGAGCCCATATAAATCAAAATTATTATTTTTAGACCTATAAGAAGAGAAGTGATCTGGAGGCATTAAAGATATTATCATAACAGGCTCAGGTCAAATCGCCTCTGCATTGAAGTCATTAAATTCTCTCATTGTTAAATAAATGAGCCAATCCGACGAAAGTCTTTGACAAAATCTATTGGCTATGACACTTAACGCAATAGAAGTTAGAGACTTCACACAATCACAATAATAAAATAGGTGGAACAAACATTCTACATCTTCTTTGCACAAAAAACATTCACTTTTTATTTTATGTGTCTTCTTGGTAAATAGCGAGAAAGTTGCCAACCTAAGGCAAAACAACTTTTATAACCACAAAGTAAAGGGATTGTTGTGAATAATTTTTCGTGTTTGATTTCTTTGTTTTCCAAATTAAGTTGATGACTCCAGCTTTATTCGCATCGAGAAAGATTTCAAAAGGAAATATATACTGGTTATAAAAAGAGAAGAAAGTTTTTTTTTCTAAAATGGTCCTTTGTCTGATAAAGAGACTGTGTTCATAAGATCACACTAGGTATATCTAATTATCTTTTAACCAAATTTGTAATATCTCATTTTCTCAACATGAAAATGTCTGCCGTTGAAGAAAAGTTTGACTTATTAACGTACCAAAATGAAAAAGTATTCCAAATCCATTTTAGTTGATTTGGTCAATATTAGTGTTTTAATAATCCAAAAGTTTCGAAAAAGACTAAGAAAAAATCGACATTACTACAATTTGAACACATGTATGATGACCTCATTCAGATCCCGTATTAGTGCATCACGGTCAAGTTTTTACCTACTCATACAACAGCTTAGGTGACTATAAAAATCATTTGATCTCATTTTTAGTCAGTTGTTGAGATGAAAAAATAAGATCCATTTATGGAAGATTATAATTTTTTTAATGAAATAAAAAGGTTACGATGGCGTATATTTTTAATAATTGATCTATCACGGCGTTATACTATAAAATATGTATAATTCATTTTAAAAATTGTGGAGTAATAATATGAAAATGATAGTATAGGGGTACTTAAAAAATACACAACATTTGGTTCGATTTACGTAACTGCCTAACTATAAGGCAATTTAGGACCTTTTTTTTTGCTTCTTTTTAGAGGAAAGGTTACAAAATACAGTAAAGGTAACAACGTGCTATCGGTTTTAGATTTAGTTTTATGTATGAAAAAGTAATTTTTACATTTAAATTATTTTTTACTTAAAATAATTTAGCATGCTGCTTTTGAAATGTATTAAGAATACTATCAATTTTCTCTATGCATGTATAATACTTTAAGAATATTGAAAAAAGAATGGACCGTTAAAGTCACATCAATTTCTTAAGCAACTTTTTTGAATAATAAATGATCTCGTTAAGCTTAAAACCATGTACTCAACATTCTCTGCTTACTTTTTTCTTTTAGTAAATTATTTCTATAGACTTGAAAAAGTCATTTATAAATATTACTACCCATGAGTTAGAACATTTATGGATTGTACACTACTTGTCCATACTAGGTAGGCCGTATAGATATCAAATTTGCTTTATTTGTAAATAATATAATACAAATAGATTTTGATGATCATAAGCTCCATAGAATATGTTTTACCTGTCAATACAATCTTATTTGCAGTTACATCTTAAAGTATATTTACTTACTCCAAGAAAGTTATGTTGTCGTATCGGTTTGTTTCTGACCAAAATTACTCAAAAAGTTAACATCGATTATAAGGAAACATTCTAGGGTAGTCTTATATGTTTACAGTACGACCTCATTAAATTTTGATATGTCAAAGTCAAATATGAAGGTCACACAAAAAGTTATTTTTTTGGAAAAGCAGGAAACAGATAAAGATAAAAATTAATTCAATTGAAATTTTGTTTGAAGTTTATAATATTAATGATAAGAGATATCAAATTTTGAGAAGTCTAGGTGAAGCAAAAGAAATTGAGATACATTGTTCAAGTTAGTGCATTTTGTTGTTAGTTTTTAGAGGAAATGATTTTAGGCAGAGATGTACACTCTGTTGAGTTGCCCATAATGTAACTTTATTAAAACAACTAATTAATATATATATATATATTTTATTATTATTACTTTTTGTTTTGGGAGGGGGGGGGGGAATTATTGCTAGAAAGAGAATAACTTTCTACATTCAAAATAACAAATATCCTTGCTATATTTAAATATATGGTATATGTATTTTATTAACATAACTTTTTTTTATATACTTTATATCTACTTTTTTATATTTTGATTTAACAAAAAATCATAGCATCTTCGTACACAATGTTTAAAGCTGGTTCAAGTTCTAGGCTCAATAATTTTGCAATTTACACTCTCATCTGGACTGTTTTTTTTTCGTTTGTTAAGAATTTATTGCTGTTTGCCATAATACATACACACATTATAAAATAGTATAGATATGTATACATTACAAAACAATACGTAGATACGGCGAAGAACATGACCACAAAAAGGGGTATATGTGCTATTACAGCAGAAATTGATCTTAATTCATACTTAAAAATAGTTATTTTCAATTATTTGTTTATTTTTTGTGCGTTGAAAAAATTTAAGAATACTAAGATCTTGAACCTCTTCTTGCATGGCTTGATATCTCTCATATGAGAGCAATGGACATATATTAATGAGGTGGTCTGCGTTTAAGCACATTACACTTGTATTTTTACATTTGCGGAAGTGGGACAAAAATGGCACGTGACCTTTGTAGGCTTGAACCAGTAACTTCATGTTTTGAGGCCAAATTTTGACCCTCTTCTGTTTTGGTTTCTTCAACATGTATGTTTCATTCTTGGATCTTCCCTGTATCTGTTGCACCAAATTGAAAAAAAATTCACCCACTACCTTCTTTTTGTAGCTTATCTGGACTGTACAATCGTTTAATATAAGTTAATGAGGGTTTTTTTAGTGACAAAGAGGTTTTGTTAGTTCAAAAATCTAATAAAATCCACAAGTTATACGTAATTCTAAGGGCTTTTGTTTTTGCTATATGTGTGTCATTTATTTTATTTATAATTAACTACTGGCATGAACACGCTATCTTAAAGATAGTCAAGGAAAAATAGGTTTTTTATATTAAAATTCTAAATTAAAACGATTTACTATAAACTATAATTATATAATAGGTAAATTTCTATGGTAAAACCTCATTGTATACAACATTTTTGTTGTTCCTCTCCATTTGATGACATTACAATCTTGTTCATCGTAGAAGAGAAAATCAAAAAATTTATCATAAAGGTTATTTTTATACTCCTTGATGTAAATACAATAAAAAGTATACAACTTCAATTCAAGAGCAAAAAACAGCACTTCTTATAAACCTTTCGGTGAGTGCACATTTTTTCCCTGGGATCAAACCTTACCCAAAATATTAAGCAAGCTTATGTAATACTCAGTCAACGTGGACTAAATATTACGTTATTTAAATTTTTAATATTTTCCTAACTATTTTATCAATTTGGCACTCGTAAATATCAATTAAAATGCTAAAAACACTTGCATGATTTCAAGATAAGGGAAAATATAGATCATTTATTTCTATACATCTTATCAAGACATCATTTGTTTGTATTATAACTTCATTTCTCATGAGAGCGTAGGTATATAAAATATTAAAGCTATTAACGAATTTATGTACCAAAAATATACTACTTAATTTTTATGAGGTTGAATGTAATTTACAGAGTAACAGCCGATATTTAATTTGTGGCACAACGTACATCTACCTCAAAATATAAAAAGAAAAAGTAAAAGAACGGCTTTAAAGTAAATAAACTAATCAAATTCACCAATTTCCTTGATTAAAAATTTCATAATTGACGAAATATTTTACAAAAACAAAAAGTTTCAGGAGTTTATAAAAAAATTCCCGCTATAAAATCTGTTTTAAACAGATTTAAAGCCTTTATATAAAATTTTGGCGAATACAAAATCCCAGTTTATTTATGAAGAGTTACGAAGACTAACAGCATATAAATCATTTATTCTGAAGGGAACAAAGTAGAATTGGTCATTTACTTAAATATCTTCATCCTTTTGAAAATATAATGGTGCCATATTTTTTTTGTATATTTCAAGCCCAATAGTAAATAAAGAAAATACTATGGCAAACAAGTCAAAACATGCAGCTACGCAGTGTTTTATAAGCATAAAAATATATATCTTTAAGAACATATAATATACAAAGGAAAGGAGATAACTTTTTTTAAGACATTTTTTTCACTGCCAAAAAGTAATATTATATATGTGGTGCGTGAATATAAATTTAATTTTAAACAAAAATAAAGAGTTGCATTGTGTTTTTTCACTTCAAATATTTGAACACCCCAATATTTTTATTAATATTATAGTCAATTATAAGCTTTATATTACATATTTGTGAAATAAATTAAAAACACCCTAACTTTAAATATATTTTTTAACCTTATTTGATAACATTGACTTATATCTCCATTATGACCTTAAAAGTAAACTCTATCCTTTTTATTATTTTATTGTGACAATTAATTTTAACTACTTTAAATGCAAATAAAAAGAATTAGTTCATATAAATTGAATATAATTTGTTTCAGAATACAAATGTAATCCAAACTCAATTTAGTGATAAATCCATCTTGCTTGCTTTGAAGTTATGTATAATAGACTGTACTGCTTTTTGGCTATATTTTTCTTTTAAGAACTAAAAAAAAATCACTTTGGTTAAGTATGAAGCCTTTCAAACCCTTTTTAGCTGTACAGACTTTTTTAGTTTAGAAAAAATTGTATTTTTAAGTCAAAATTAGCTATTTTTAATACCTTTCTTACCCTTTCAAATGTGTACGAAAGTGTTTGTTTTTTTACTTTACAAGATAATGTTCATCTTTTTTTTTCAACAATTAAGCCTAGTGATGTAAATCGTGTTTATTTTTTAGTTGCTCCGCTTTTATAGAGCCGGTAACCTGAAGAATGAAATTTCTATTCTCTTCTGTTATCATTATTATTTAACTGTCTAGTGAACTTGTTTTCCTACCATACTTTATTTTATTCAAATTCTTATTGAAGATTCGTGTGTGCTCATAAAAGACGGAGAGTAATCTTGATGATTTATTGCAGAGTTATTTGGGTAAGTCCTTGTTGGACTCAAAGTAGAATTGAAGATCGACATTGTAGTAATTCTGGCCAATGTCGTGGTTTTTTCCCCTCTTCCACTCTCCATTTCTTCTAAGGAAACATCATAACGGCTAAGCTGCACTCCTCCAAAACCTTTTTCGAAATGTCAGGTTTATTATATCGATTTTATTTTAATTTTTATAACATGCCCAGAAACACACAATTTTCATCACTTCAATTAGAGTTAAATTTTATTTAGATATGTTTGATGAGTTAGGGAAACTGCAAAACATTGAATAACATGACTGGTACCTTAAAGTATGTATTAAAAGAAGATGCATATTATTTTAAGCTGTTAAACAGAATACTAAAAAGTACAATTTCTAAGCCATTAATTATATTTAGAACAGTAAAAGATGCCTAAAAATGTATACTTATATGAATCTCCGGAAAATGTTAAAAACCTTCTCTGCTTTCATTAATATTTCAATTGTGTAGGCTACTAGAGGGACTTCCAGTCAACTTATGTTACTTATGTGTGATCCCATTTTTCAAATAATGAGTACTAAGTCTCCGATCTGGAGTTTAGCCATAAGGAAAGAAAAAATTATGAGGCATACTCTTCATCCACTAATTTTGCATTTGATCTTTTGATCCTCCCAATCCTGCACACCAAAATGTCTACGCATAGGTTTAATGAATAAATGGAGAATTAAAAGATATTTCTAAGCATCGATCATGGCAAAAAATAATCTATAATCAAACCAAACAAGACAAGAGATTTTGTTTCCTAATGGATACAATGGTGCTAAAGAACAGGAACAACAATTTGCAAAAAAAGTTTTCCATTTCAAGTCCTTCTTCTACATCCACATCACAAAATTTGACGTCTCCCTGATCCAAAGTTTGGATATCAGAGATATATAGAGTTAATAGAGGCAGAAATATATTATATCAAAATATCAATGGGGTCAAAAGATTGAAAATATGTAAGAATAAAAGAAATAATATCTTCATTTCAGATCAGCTGGTTAATACCATAATCCTACTAACATAATTTCCCATTCATCCTTAGAAAATATTGTAATTAGATGCAATATTTAAGAAGCTATTACGGCTACTCGTAAGCATTATTGTTTAAAAAATGCATTTAAATTAAAATAGGGATTCTAAGCAATACGGGGTATTATACAATATTTAGAACTTCTATCTATTGGATTGCCAAATTTACTGTTACAAGAATAGTTTTTCTTTTTCTTATCATACAAAAGTAGATCAAATATAAAAACCCGTTTTTTTTCCTTTTCACATATTTTTTAAGGTCAATTTCTTGTAATTGCTTCACATATATATTCATTCAAACATGAGGGAAATCTACTTTGACATCTAGAACTTCACTCAAGCACAGAAGCATCTTTTATCGTTGATATCTAATTAATTACGATCAAGATATTGTAAGTAGGAACAGTTCTCATGAAATAATGTTTGATTTGTTAATTAATCTATTTCGTCACCATGGTTTGATTAAGAGTTAATCATTAGTTATTTTATAGCTATAGGGTATGGATATATGTCATATAGCGATAATTGTCTGTAAAAAACACAGACGCCAAGGTGTCCACAGTTTTAATAATTGCTTATCTTGCGCTTATATCTCAAGATAGCGACTTCACACCTTTCAGTACCAAAAAAACTATTCCGAGATACGAAAATTTAGAAGGGCTCTTTATATTTTGATCTTCCAAATCCTTTCTCCTTAAAAAGTAAAATGTATTTTTTGTGATCAAGAATTCATTGTTTATAAATAAAGAATAGACTTTCCCTTGGGTTGATTTTATTACAGAAAGAATTGATGTTAAACAAGAAACATTATTTCAGAGCGTATAAAATAATAACAAAAGTGATAAATTGGTAGTTTATATAATATTACTTACATTTATGTTACTTTGCGGTTACTGTCATACCATTGCTCAAACATTGAATATTAGATAAATGATTGGCTAAAAGTCAGGGGCTTAACAAAGAAAACAATTTTGTTTTTCCGTTCAAAATTGGCTTTTTAAAATTTTTATATTCATATTTTATTTGCTTAATGAAGCAGAGTCCCCAAAACATTTTTTCAGCGATTACTTAGCTTGAACATTAGTTCCATCCAACATGAAACTGTGTCAAATTAAATGGAACAACGTAGCTCGATGGAAATTATTATTTTCAACTTGAATGTACGTAAGCTTGCGCCAAGGTCGAAAACGTAGAAAAGGACTTTATTTATATGGACATCAGAGAAGATTCCGAAGTCAGATGGAGTAAATGTAATATTATTATCTTTACTTATACTAAACAAGTGCAACTCTATCTGGCCAATTAAAGGAACATAAAAAAAGTAAGACACGAAATGGTTTTGATTTCATAGTTTTGTAGATATAAATGTAGCAGCATATTTTACATTGCACAATAACTCATAAACTAAAGAACAACCCAATAAGCCGATATAAGTTTTTTGCGCATCTCGTTTAAATTTCTTAAACATTGTTGTCTCCTTGGGTACGAAAAGTGTATTTTATCTCACAAAAATATAACTGTACTTTTTCATTTATTATACATTTGAGTATTGAAAATTTCATATTCTATTTGACTAAACAATTGTTACTATAACCAAATATTTTCACTATTTTCTATAATAAATTATTAAGTACATAATTTTACAGCTGATATTTTTAGATGTAATTTCTATCACTAAATTAAAGTTAAGGTACATCACCATCCATACTTACATTAAAAGTACTATTTTATTTGTATTTTACTGGACAATACACATATTTTGTCCAGTTTTATTGTAAAGTTATTGTAAGACCTCCATTAGTTTGAAAATATATTTTTTGGATATTGTTTTCAACCACCAATATATAATTCAATTGAATTTGTTGTAACACCCTCACTACAACAAAGGATATACTAATACACGTCAGAAAGTTATAGCATGTCATCAATTGTTCGATTAAAATTATTTTTCAGCTGGTGATGATGTCATTCTTTTTTCACTAAACCATCCCATTTTCCTGTGTGAAACCAGTTACCTTTATTGTTTTCATTATAGACTATATACATTCGAAATTAAATATTTTTTGATATTATTAAGGATCAATGGAAATTATTAGAAGGACGCATGCGATCTTATGCTTATCATTAAAATCTAATGCATAAAGATTACTTAAGATTAAAGTAAGGCTAAATGTCTTGAATATGATTTTACTTTCTGTAATTAAGTTCAAAACTTAATTGCAATGAAAAAAAAAAAATGATAAAGACGAATTTTTTGAAGTTTACTCAATTATCGGACAACAAAACATACACATTTACAAAATTCGATTTTTTTTTTTTAGAAAATTACACATCTTAAGTTTATCTTATGACTTTGTTTTGATATCCTGATTAATTTATTGTTAGACTTTAAAATATCATATTTATAAGTTTAAAATCACCTCTATGAATGAAACTATAATATTCATACGGTCATGCTCATTTGTGACTCAGATCAATGGAAGAATGAAAAAAACAAAACATTGGATAGCTTAGAAATGTCTTGATTTTTTTTTTTTTTTGCAGTATGTTAAACATTTTTGTTTACTATACTTTTTGTTTTGTTTTCCTTCAAATCAACAAACTGTGGAATATTAAGAAAAATAAAATAAAAAGTACTTGAGTTATTTCTCATTTTCTACTAAGGAAACTTTTGCCCTAAACAATTGATCTACAATTATTGTTTGAAACATACGAAGCTTCCACATGAATGGGAAACCATGAGAATATGGTTGACTAAAAATCAAATCAAATCTTGGTCATAAATAAATCAAATCAAATCTTGGTCATAAATAAATCAAATGGTGTTGGCAAAAAGTCAGGAACAGTGGAAATATAAACTGTCACATATAATCAATTCTAATATAAAAAAACTTTATTACAAAACACATTTTTAACCTAGTATAAACTCAGCAAAAAAATAGTACATGAAAATATTTTTCTTTTGTTATATGAACAAGAAAAAAAAGAAAAAGAAACACACATTTTATCTGCAGAGACTCATTTATGAGTGTGCACTCTATATCTTAGATCTGCATTACTTCTAGATCTAAAATAACAATATAGAAAAGACTGTGTTTGACCTTTTGAACGTTATATTAAAAGAGAAAAACTTTGAAAATTAATGTTGAATACCTAGCTGATTGTAAAAAGGTTTTTTATTTATTTATAGAAGACAGAAAAACAAAGATATTGTATAAAATTTGATTTCTTGTTTCAGGAGAAAACGGAAAAGTCTTATCAATAAAATGTAGATTTAAGAAGTATTTTTATAAACCTTGGGCTGTTCACCCCAGCTGAGTTAAGCATAAAAAAGTTTATTCTTAAATAGTTTGAGAAACACTGATTTGATGCATATTCATATCAACAACTCCTTGATACTTAAATATATATACAAAAAAATGCAATGCATACTTAACAATAGGGATCAAATTTCTTAGAGTTCTTTCGACAGCAGCTCATAACTTATTATGAGATAATATACATACACATGTTGTTGTTGATAGATTAGATTCAATACTTGATACACTTTTCTGCATAATTGAATTATAATGTAAGACCATATGTATATTGAATAAGCTTGTCACACTACTAAAGACACATTTTGTGTTTGCTAATGTAACACATTGATAACTTTATTTTATCACGCAACCTTGAATATAAAAAAAAACTGGTAAAAAGGCACAAAATCACTTGGTAGTAGGTAGGCAATTATTCTTAACTATGAAACTTTTGTTCTATAATTCTTTAGAATTGTTCACAGCTTTTAGGGAGCTACTTCCAATTCAACGAACCAACGTTCAAAACACTGATAAGTAGAAACTAAAAAAAATCCTCGTCAGCTATTAAAAAAATACAGATGGAGTGAAACATCAAAACTAGCAGCATTTATTTACAATCTTATCTCTGTTATTTTTAATTACGAGTTTTCATGACGTAATCAAACGACATCATAAAACATTTACAATTTTTTTTAATCCTATGTTTCCATGTTTAAAAATATCGGAGCAACAACAAAAAAGATTTCCTCCGCACTAGTGTCAGTGCCGAGAAGGCTGCAAAAACCGTTTTCATCTCTTAAAACTACTGCAGAAATAATATGGTTAACTTCTGGTCTGTCTACACGTAGCACTGTTATCAACCCCCTGGACTTTGTTGTTTGAGATGTATGGGAGAAAAATTTAGTGCAATCTTCTGATACAAATTTGGATTTGCTCCAAGCTCCATTCATGAAACCATGGTACGCCAATGATATGGTCTTCATTGTCAAGAGCTGCAAATCCGTTCGGTGGTGTATCTAAGCTGTTATTGCTTGTGAAGGAGGGAATATTGAATACAGAATAGCACTAAATTTAGTATTTAAACATTAAAAATTTGGTTTTTCGTAGTTTAGTTGGACCACACCGATTTTTGTGTCCACACTTTGTATTTTTGTGTTAGGGAAGTACCGCAGTGATATGTTATACAAGATATGTACCGGATGGTCCATTGAAATTGGATCACTTACTAATTCTATAACTAATGAAGGTTTATTGCTTGAAATATATTCATAGTTTCATAAATTAAAGCATAAGCGATTAGTTACAAAACAATGCAATTTTGAGCTCTCTAGCTTACGTAGAAGTTGAGAAAATTACCAATGAACGCGATCAATGAATTTTCATTTCTACAGTCCAAACAGTTGAGTGTTTCCAGGACCACAATTTTCGCCGTCATTAGGTTTGAAACGTTGAATAAGAAGAAGGGATTTGTCAAAAAGAACAAACTGGATCCGGAGTTAAAGAAAAACACCCAGGCCAATTTCGCCATGTCCCAAAGGATCGGGATTTCACACCAGGCTGTCCAGACAGCTATAACAAAAGTGAGTCAAAGGAGACTTGGTAGGGTGGAGAGGCCACTTTTGACGCCAGCAATGAAAAAATCCTATATTCTCCGTTGCAAGACTCTTTTGATTTCTGTTGAACTCCTTTTTGATCATTTTCACCCTCTATACCCCTGATACCAACCCTTTTGACTACACATTTTGTGTAAGCATGTAGTGTCCGTCATGCCAACACCCAGGCCCTCAAAGCCACTGTCACCAAGCACTTGGACTTAATGACAGATGACTACATCAGCAGCTGGTGTCAGGCCTTCATTAAAGATTAAGAGAGCTCAAACACATATCTACTTAAAGTTTTAATTTTGTTAAAATTCATTTTTTCATTAATAAATTATTCCTAGTAGAATAATAAAATTCAATGTGATCATAATTTAATGGACTACTAGTTACGTTGAAAAATTGAGATTCAAATATATTATGTATTATCTTCAGAGTAATCTTTGTTAAGTTACACTTATCAACAAAAAAAAATCATTCTTATGGATTGTATGTCTCTTTATGTTTATGATTGCTGATTTATTTTTATTTGTTAGTAAGAAAAAAATAAAATAACAAAATATAAGGTTGAAAAAATAATCCTATTAGACCTATACATAAATTAAACTTAATCTCTTATACATAAAATCTTATGAAAAAATCAGGTCTTACTTTGGATATTCATTGAAACACAAAAATAATCCTGATTGATAATTTTGAGTTTCTCCCTCCAAAAATTATAAAGGGAAACAAATCCTGAATGAAATTACATTAACAAAAATATTTACATATAGTGTCTTTGAAAAAAAAATTAATCATTTTCTTATTTATAAAATGTATACTCATGGCATCGCAGCTAAAACATTTTGCGTGCTCATCGATTTTTGGGTATCTCTACTGGCCTTTTCCTAGGCATCTTGGAAGAGTTTGTACCACTAGTAAACATTTTTTTAACACAGAACAGTCTCACCTTATGCTACTATCATTATTCGATTATTTCGATATGGAAACTTTAAGTGTTCTGAAACGAAGGACGAAAAAGGCTGCAATTAGGGATATTTACGTTTATATGTGCCAAATTTGAATAAAAATCGGAGATGGTGCTATATTGAGTGATTGATTTGGCTTGGGATGAACCTTTATAAAAAAATAATTAATTTTCTCACATACGCTAACATTACTGAGATCATCAACAGTTTAATTTACTATATATTCGTACTTTCGTCGAAGTTACTAAACATGAAAGCGAAGTACTCGCTATAGGATTTAAAGGAAAGTAAAATATAGTTAATTTTCATTAAAAATGTCATATTTCTATACATTTTCAAACAGCTAGTTTGCCTCTATGATTTTTTTTATTTGAGCTTGAGAACTATATATACATACACGCTTTTTTCTTGTCATATGAGAATATTAACTTTTTATACCCATAAAAAAATATATAGAAACAAATACTCTGAAATAGAACAAAAATACAGAAAGCATCTTTTATTATTTAAGCATTTATTCCTTTGGTTTTAAATTCGATATGAAGTGTTTTCCAATTCCAACCGAAACTTTCTCAAAAACATAAAATAACTTAGAATGTAAAAAAAAAGCTAAAAAAATCTCTTGCATTTTGTTTACCCAACAATAAGTGTAGAAATTTTCCATCCATATTCTTACTAAAACGTTATTTATATATAAAATACGTTTGTATTTTCAAAATAGGTAGAAATATTTAATAAGAGCACATTATTTTGCAGGAAGTGCTTGGTCCTTCTTAAAATACTTAAAAATACTAAAATTTCAGTCAAAGGACTAATCCTTATCGTTCTTTTATAAAAACTATAATAGCTTAAATGACGTAGTTACTAACTATGTTCTTTCAGCTGCTCAGCCTAACCTCTTTCAAGGAGAGACCAAAATATAATAGTTAGATATGTGTGGCCAGACAGGGATCGAGTAATATAAGATATAGGTATGATTCATTTTTTTCCCTTTGTTTTATATTATTCAATCCTAGCCAGGAGTAAAGGAAATAAAAAAATAGCTAGGACTGAAAGACTGATTACTCAGTCATTAGGGACTTTGAGTAGTAAAAAATATCAGACAAAAAGAAAGAAAATTAGAAAATCAGTCCTAGGAGAAATCCAACCCTACTTCCAGGTTATCAAGCTGTAGTTCTTGTATAATGTATGCTCACGAATATTTTGACAGTTTTCACATCCCTAATCAATGTTTATCAGTGAATGCCGTTGAATGAAAGAATGTTTCTACAAAATTAATGAAAACTACAAATAATTATATTATTCACTATGAGAAAATGTTAAGTTGTAAAGTATTTTCTTGATAACAATCCATTTTTTGGGGCAATCATAGTATTCCTCAAACAATACATAGAAAGGAGGTAGATCAATTTTTAGAAATACTCCACATTGAAAGATCACAAGATCTGTTGAAGTGATGGAATGGTGAATGGAAAAAGACCCGTTCCAAACTATTTTGATAAAGCTATTATATATTTATACATAACAACAACTTTGGGGCCAAGCTAGAGGGTATTTTCTACTTCAGGGGGATATATCGAAAATAAGAAATTGTATAGGTATTGAGTGATGTTGTATTTATAATTTCTACAAATATTTAAAATAATTTATTATTATTATTTAAATATCTATTACATATTGCATTATGCAATATATAATTGATGTTGTGAAATTGACTTGAAAAATTGATCTTATCAATTCAATGACTTTTTTTACTTTGTTTGATGTCTTTAATCGAACCCAATAGTAATTACTCGATATTTCCCATAATGACCAGGGATTTAAAAAATGTTTAAGTCTTTGTGAGTGTAAATCAAAAAGAAAATTATATTTTGGCAACTTTGGTAGACGACATACCTGCTGACAGAGATCAGTAATGAATCTTTATATAAGATCTTTGCTCGCTAGTACGTTTGAATTTTCAAATTAGGCAGAAGTAATTCATAAAAGGACGAATAGTTTAAAGACTTTTGACGTTTTTCACATATTTAATGCGAGCATATATATCATGAATGATTTATCAAAAAAATCAATTGCAGTTATATTTCTAAGCCTTTTTCCCAAAAGAGAAAGAAAAAAATATTCTAAATTATATGATGGCTAAC
This sequence comes from Lepeophtheirus salmonis, assembly GCF_016086655.4. Taxonomy (NCBI): domain Eukaryota; kingdom Metazoa; phylum Arthropoda; class Copepoda; order Siphonostomatoida; family Caligidae; genus Lepeophtheirus; species Lepeophtheirus salmonis. The sequence goes on along the minus strand of NC_052133.2, from coordinate 6,946,316 downwards.
TAATAAATTACCCAAACTGGGAATTTAATTTATTTAACAGAGTAACCATATTATCTTTGATTACAATGAGTTATCCCCTAACATTTAAGCCCAAGATGATCCTGAGTAGATCTATAAGTTACCATTTTTTTTTCTTTTTTTGCGTATATTTACTGAAAAAGACATGTTACTAAAAGGGAATTATGACTGCATGGTGCAAAATATAAAATAAAATTACAACTGATAAAGAAATTTCCTCTTGCAGTGCATATGCAATATAATCTAACGTCCTGAGCACTTCGTTTTTGAAAAACTTACCACAGCCTTATATAAATAAGAGACATGAGTCAAATATAGAAAAAATAAAATAAAGATATTAGCTGTTAAACAAAGTAGCTAAACGTCTCATTAGTATATTTTCCCATACGAGATGTCGGGTTTTTTTTTTGCTACCGATGATATTATTTTAACATTTTCGATTCACTTTATTTCATGACGTATACAACTCTTTCTAACCTGTGCAGAACTGACCTTATTAATTTAGAAAAAGGACATACTCATGGGGTTTGCAAAGTTAGTCATATAGTAATATTTAAGTATACTCAACACCCCTCGTGGAAAAAACCTAATCGCGAAGCCAACTATATTTAAACAAATAATGAACACATAGTCATTTTTTCATCATCCCCCCCCCCCCCCCCCCTCATTTGGGAACATTTGATAGAAATGTAAACAAAAAGGAATTTATTATAATTAACGATGGTTATTAAAGTATTAAGTCATGACAGCATGATACGTATAAAAAGTAAATTAATTAGCAAAGTTTGTACGTTTATTGTTTTATACTACTTGAATAATTTATTGAAGAAGCAGAGTTATTGAGCATGTTTTTATTAACTAACTAGCCGTAATATAGTGAGTTCACTTTAAAAAAAAATTTGATAAATGTCTCATGATATATGTTTTTAAATCAAAATGAAGCAATATTATTAACCAAAATGTCAATAGATTTTGTAAATAATGTGCCCATTTGATAATTACCATTTTGCTTTCTCACATCAAAATAGTGAAATATTGTTGCTGGCTATGATTAAAGTAAATAAGTTCTAGCTAATTTTTGCTAAAATTAGCAAAAATCTTTGAATTTCTATACTTCATACTCTTTAATTTCCAAAGTAGTTATTCTAGAGAAAGAAATATACTTTATGTATTTGGACTTCACACAAGATTGCTAGGTTAGTGGGAGGGGTTTTAATGCTTCAAAATTTAATTTAGTCAGTTAATCCATTAATTTAATCCGTTTAAGGAATAAAGATACCTAATGTGCAACATTATTGTTTGGTAATATAACGCAATAGATTGATCAATGTAACTTATAATGTACTTATTGTTTCGTGTTTGCGATTGGAAATCCCCATATTTGAATACAAATATAATTTACTTTCAAATATTATCAATATTTTATCATAATTATAAAGGGAACAGAAACAAGTTCGGACGAGGCTCCTTTACCCTCACTTCCTGTACTACTCACAACAACTTCTTCATCTCCATTTGGATCAAGTTTTGGCCGGATTCAGAGACGTAGAGCAAGTTTGCAGCCCTACCTTCTACATTCAAACTCTTATATACCTGCACCTCGAAAGCATTTAGGACAAGTATATTATAATTCATATTTTTTTTAAAGGCTTAGGGTTTCCCTTTTTTAACACTCCGTAAATAAACACCTTTTTATAACGCAGTTAGTGAATAAAACACATTCTATTTCATAATAATACTGTTAAAAGGTATTGATAATTTTTTTAACTATTTAATACATTTTCTACAAATAAATATCATTAAAAAATATATATATACGAAGTGAAGTAAAAAGTTCTGAGTGTTTTTTTGCTTTATTTTGACACTGAAATTTACAATGTGGCGATTATCCAATTTAAACGGTTTCAAACGGTTTTCTGGCTAATATTCTGTTCCTGGGCAATGGAATAAGTGCTCACATGCCGGTCCAACTCGACCATTTACATTAATTTATCGACTTTTGCGAAGTCAATTTTACCAGAATAAAATTGGTAGAACCACATCATTGTTATTGTATTCGATCCTGTATTGGGTGTATTAATTAATTATTTCCCCCACCTGCTCTGCCTTTTCGCTTTGGTTTTAGTGGTACTGAAAAAATTTTCGAATTTTCTTTTTTGAACGCTGTAACACACAACTGGATTCACTAAACACAAAACTTTAAATGAATTTTTCTAAGAGTACGCTTAACTTTTAATCATACTTAAACCTTTTTTTCTTTTTGATGAAATGTGTTACTTGTGAAATAAAGTTCACCATAATGAAAAAGTCTGAGAACTTTTTAATTAGCCTTAAAGTTACTGTAATAATACATCGAAAAAAAATAAACCATTCTTTTGAAATAATAACATGAGTTTGTAATTTTAACATGATTTAATTACTTATTTTCATCAAGTAAAAATACTTAGCTTTCGTATGACTATTTCTTCGAAACATTCATTACTTTATGCAAATTTTTGGAATAAATATTGTTTTGATGAGGTTTTGTGTATTATAAACAATAATAGCTACAATTTTACATGCTTCCCATTGTATAAAAAAATCAAAGAATTCAAAAGAAAAACAATTCAAAGACTTTTAAGTAATACATTTAATAAAGTTTTTAAAATGCGACTAAAAATTGCCAAGTATGCAAATAAATATCAAATAAGGTATTATCAAGATAAATAAAGATTTTCTTGCAGAATCAGATTGAATGTTTACATGAAAATACTAAAAAGAATGGGTGATAAAATGTAGATTCAAAGGAATAAGAAATATAAACTTTGGGCTGTATAATATCCCAGTTGACTAATGGAGGGTCAATTGTGGGAAAAGTTATATTTGGTATTGATGCATTTTTATCGATTACACTGTATTTTGTAATGTTTGAAAGCATTCATTTGTAAAGATGAAAGTTGTTTTGCTTTTTTTGCTACTTTGTTTCACTACGGAAACTAAGTTTATTTCTCTCTTGCTAACGTCAAGCAGATAAGAAGCCATTTATTACATTTAAAAAATTCATTTTTTGTATATGTACAGATATAAATGTTTCTTTCGAACCTTCATTCCTTTACAAGTGTTAGTGTTCTAATATAACACATAAATATTTTATAAAACAATATTTATCTTAGAAATCTAAACCCCTGGATGGGTGTGTATTCATTTTTTTCCCGAGGACGGGATAAGGTACTCAAGGCACTAATAAACGTACTTTGGGAAACCCTAACCTATTTAAAATGCAGCTCCCCAAAAGAAGTGGAAGAAGTTTTAGCCTCCCCATCTTCTTCTCCTCAGGACTCGTCTACTACTACTTCCCAACATCGCTTCCGACGAGCAAGTCTTCAAAGTGCAAACTTTTCAAGGCAAAACACATTTACAAATTCTGGGGCTGGACTCTCTCTTGTGGCCTCTTACATTGAATTTGAATCCTCCTCTCATTCCATTATCTCTAATGAAATCACGAGTAATAGTCTTAGCAAAAGTAGTAATCGATCTACGGATGAGTTTGTTTGGGTATGGAACGACTCAAAGGCACGAAATACAATGAGACGGAAGTCTACCCCATACATCACGACCCCCATTCCTGCAATTGCTAATATTATTAGTTTAAAAATCAAACGTTACAGGTAAATATGTGAGGAGTACTTGTAACCTACTCAACAATGCCAATTAAACTCTTTACCGTAATTAATTTAAAAGAAAAAAAAATTAAAAAAAGGAAAAACTTTTTTATTTATCAAATATTCTATTTTTAATCATGTTGCAAAAAAACGCTGACAAATTTGAGTATTGCATGTTTTTTTTTTCTCTTCTTTTGCATTGGTTCTATTTATTTTATAACTTTGTCCGTTATTATTTATTATAAGGGGGAAAAAAACATTTTTTGAAGTTTCATATACTTTGTCTTTTTTTTAGTGAATTGTCAAAAGCCCATATCTTTGTTTTGTATATTAATTAATTGTTATAAATACTAAAAGTTTACCATTTATTTAGATAAAAGAAATAGTTTATTTTTCGGATAGAAAAATAAGTCTGCATTGAAAAAAATATGTCGAAAATGTATAGTTTTTTTTTTTTTAAAAAAGTGCCTACATAATTGTATAGTTACTAAGCTTGGTGCGTTATCTTTTTTTTCAATGATTCATAATACACAGAGTGGTACTGAACTAGAGTCCTTTCAAAAAAACTAAATTATGCACAGATTATCATTTGTTTTAGAATTTATATTAATACTTTTTTACGCGTTAAATATTGTTTTTGTTACAATCGACCAATATCTACTCAAACTGTTTTGCATTGTTCTAAACAACTTGGGGAGACGTTTCCCCCTGATGGTGCATACACAACTGTAATATTTTGCTTACACTGTAAGGCTGTAGAGTCCCTACATAACTTGACTCAGATTACTCATAATATCCTTAATGTAATGTCGTTAAAATTGATTGGACTCTAATTCTGGGCACAATGTATATTCAAAAAGATTTATTTATATTTAAATTATTTTCATTATCTTTTTAAAATTAGCTTCGATGGAGATCGACCCATTTCTTCACCAAACCGAATCACAGAGGGTTCACTTACACTTCAACCCCAACAAAGGAGAGAGTCTTTTCTTTACAAATCGGACTATGATATCGAATCATCATCGAAATCTGTGTCCCGAAATTCATCTGTTACATCTGATACCATACCTCAACCATCAATAAGGTAAGACATTGTTTATTTGTATTTAAGTTGCAACTTGTTACTCAATAATAAATAAGTGTATTAGATTGTTCTATTTTTGAATTAATATTTTTCCACTTCAAGAAAACCTGTTCTGCCCCTAAAAAAATGACTTTGGCAAACTTAGAAATTTTCAAGCTTTTTTGGTGTAGTACGGGGCATATTCATTTGAAAAAAAAATGGGATTAATCGATCGAATTTATCATTTTTATACCTATTTACAATTCCAAATATGATGCTATGAGTCAAAAATTATATTTTTAGCATTCTATTAATCAATCAAAAATACAGTGAACTTTTATTCTAACAGAATAACAGCCTCGGTTGCGTATAACCCGGAGCAAATATATGATGTTTTGTCATAATTTCTAAAAAATCTACAACTTAAGTATTGTATAAATGTTATCTCTAGCTGTGATAGGCGTTAACCAATATTGTGCAGATATTTATAACTTTACATTTTAATATTTGTTGAAGTTAAAGTAATTGATAGGATAATAAAAGTAATAAATTACATTATAATCAAAAAAAAAATCTATTTATTTAGTTTTAAAGACATCAGAGATGCAATTTCGACATCCCTCACGATTGTAGTGCTATTAATTTAAAGGGTCTAAGATGTATTCAATGATTAAAGGTTCCCTTTTTCATATAATATAATATATCTTCCCTTTGTTCAACATCTATCACCTCAACTAAGAGTTTAATTTCATGAAAACCCTCAAACTTTACCAAGGTGAACTTTTTTTATTGTCCACTACAGAAACAGTATTTTTGTAAAAAAAATACAGCATATAAACCCATAAACGGAACATTCTAATGTAGAATGAGGTATTTAAATTTTGACAACACCTAGGCATGTGTTGATTAGATTAAAAGGTTTTAGAACATAATTCATAATTGAAGAGTTGAAAAGGGCTTCCATTAATGTTTTTATGATAATTATAAATATAACACTTTGATGGCCTCTTTTTCAACCATATGGAATGTTACAGCAAAGTAAGGGTTTTTTATGTGCGCCATATTTATATATTACAAATTTATCTAAAAGTTTCTTGAGCAAATACAAAAATAATGTTATGAGAATATATTAAATTAATTTAGTACATTGGTTTAAAGTAGATAAAACGTTTTTAGGACTCGGCTGCACTCACAAACAAGGTATACTCATGAAAAATACACGATGGACAATTTCATATCCATTTTGTATTTGTTTAAAAAAATAATCTCATAACTTTTTCTATGCGATTTTGAGATACATATGAAATTGCACATATTGTTGTAATCGCTTTTTTAAATAACCTTCACTATTAGGGGAAAAAAATGTGAGGTTGTTGTGTAAAAATTGAATGTATTAAATCTGCTCATCTACAAGTAACTGAGCAAATGCTTAAATACAGGGTGTTAAAATAAAATTGCTGCATTTTTCTAAAATATTCAAATAGTCTCTCAGGCCACATTTTTTTGGAAATTTACTTGAAAATTGGCTTGAATTATACTGACGGAGATAAAAAAAAACTCATTTGAGTATCCACCTCCAGCATTAATCCAGGACAGGAAGGCATATTTTTCCTTGATAGAATGAGATCATCAATTTATTTTAGATTCAACATAGCCATAGACAAAATAATCATTCAGTTTATGATCTGCACTGATAGCAGTGTTCACTTTTTTGTGGCTAATGATGAATCTGGGATCATCAGGCGCCAGAAGAGCCTTACAAATCTTTTTCAGGGTCTAAACTGGGAGACTTGTCATATTTGATACCTTTTCATGTTCCTGTAAAAAAAAGAATGTTTTTTTCCATTCAATACCTGTAAAATTATATTTGTACTTTTTCGAAAAATACGCAGTTTTAGCACTTTTCGACTTTTGTAACAGTTGAAAGTTTTGAATAAGAAATGTATATTTTTGTAAGTTTAACGATCTATTGATTATATATTAGTCATAAGAAATTTTTAAATCGAATAAGTTTCCAAACTATTTTAAAGAGTAATTAGAAAACTCATGTATCAAATTTGACATTCTCGATTTAAAAGATTTTTTCCTTCGTAACTAAGAAAGATACATTTATGGAATCGAAGGTCACAAACTATCTTTGCCTTTAGAATTAAATTTATATCTACTTATCATGTCAATCAGATCTTTTTGTTTCTTTTATTTACAAAAAATATTTTGTTTCTCAATTGCTTTTGTTGATTTGATTTTTTTCTCTTTGTAAAAATCAATGATATCCTTATAACCTTGCTTTGTTTCAAAACATCGTCAGAAATCCCTAATCTAATAATATTTTCCATAAAAAATAATATTTTTACAAATAAAAGCATCTAACGAAATCTTTATTCATAGAATTTAATTATTACTTTTATGTGTATAAATAAAGGGAAAGCAAGCCTTCTATTTTTCGCCAATAGATGTCTCAGCCTATGCAACTTCTCTTACAAGGATGTGCCCTCTATGAAACATTTTCCATAGTATTTTTTATATTTAAAAATTGTCTTGTGAGCTCTATTGATTTTTTCTTCTTTTTGAGCATGCAGCTTATGAAAGCAACTGCTTTTTTTTAATGTTTATAACGTTATAACTATTTTTAAAGATATTTTAATGTTCTCTTCCTATCAGAAAAACATATGATTTTTTTTTTCTACTTTTAATTTCATTTGTACGTTTTTCTCATTGTCGTAGAAAAAAAAAAGCAAAACAGTGAGTTGACAATATTAAAAAAATCAATTATGAATTTTTAAGAAAATGATTTTAGAACTGAGATGAGGGAAAACACATTTTATTGAAAGATATAAACTACAAGTCGAGTCTCAAGTTTTTTCTCTAAGTCCCAAAAAAAAAACAAGTCCTTGGATTTTTGTATGAAGTCTGACAGTTCTTTAAGCTCGTTTTAAATCTTTAATTAGAATTGAGGGACCATAATGAGTGGCCCTAATCAATCAACGAGGAGGGATTTTGGAGAAAGAAAATACGTTACTGCTGTAGTGAGAAACATACTGTGAAAGGAAAATACAAAAACATTGTAACGAAAGAAATTATATAAGACATAGCTTGTAAAGTCCCGGACTTAAGATAGAAAAAACGTTTTTTTTTTTTAATATTATTATTACTTATATATTATATTTTTATTCATTTTATGGAGCAGAGTCCCCATAACACTTTTCAATCCACTTTTAGCTTCAACTGAAATTTTTCCCTTCATAAGCATGTGTGTATTTAATTATACAGGGTGTTAAGATTGAGTTGGCGTATTTTTCAAAAATCTTTAAATTGTCAATGAAACCACATTTTTAAGTGGATATACTTAAAAATTAACTTGAATTGAACATATGTTTGTTAAGAAAGAGCTATTTAGTGTATTTGCCTAAAGCATTTATCCTTACCTGGATCCTATCATGGAGGAAGCAGTATGCGTTGCCAAGATAGCTCCTTGGCATGTTTATCAGTGTCTCCTCCTAGACAGAGGCATTCAGAGAGTCATTGATTGTGTGAGATTTACATTTGTTTTAGATTCAACGTAGCCCCAGTCAAGATCACCCATCGTATTAAGGTCCAGACTGCCTGGGGGGTACTTATTTCCTTCCCAATGTAGCCCTTGCAGAGTCAACGACTCAGTCAGTGACTGAAATCAGGATCATCAGATTCTGGAAGAGCCATGATATCCTTTGCCCTGTATGGATTGAGAAGCACATCACATGAAAGACCTCCAAATTTGAAATCTCAAAGTGGGTGGGGACAAAAATCCTCCTCTGAAAATTCCATTTTTTTATAACTGGAGCAGCTGTCACTATGATGCCCAAAGCTTGATTAAAGTTTGTTCATACAACAACATTTCTTCCAACAAAAAAAAAAGACGCCTTCAGACAATTGAATGATAATAAACAAGCGCCGATTTGATCTTAACCATCTATACTGTGTTAAGAAAATCTCAAAAAAAGTAGCCGATAATTTAACTTTTAGAGAGAGAGATGCTATTATAACGACGTCCTATGAAGTAATAAATATCGTTTCAAGAAAGAACAACTATTTCTCCTTGGTTTATGTGAGGTCATTTTAACAAAAAATGGCTTTGTTTCTTTAAGACAAAATTACGGAAAAAATTAAAAACGATTTTGATTAATCCTATATACATTGAAAGACTCCTTTTAATTTTGATAGGTCTAGGTCACCCAAATGTTAAAAACGTAAAATCGAAATTAACATTTGAACTTATAAGGAAACATATTTTTTAATTAATAATTGTTAATTTTGAGTGTAAAAGATTTTAGGTGAAGGTATGAAATCTAGTCTACTTTCAGTCAATTTTATTATCCGATATGGACTGCTATAAACACATATCATGTGATGGAAAAGACGGGATTGGTCAAAAAATAACCATAAATACTTTTGATATATGTAGAATTAATATTTGTGAATGAAAATACTTCATACGGAAACCCTCCGGCCAAAACTAAGAAAGTAAACGCAGAATTCAAAAGAAATCTTCTTTTTTTTAGAGGAACTTTCAAAATGTCCCCAACTATGATTTCTCAAAATTTTGTGTTCCATATACTCTTTATTCTACATACAATGTCTGATAAAAAACAAATTTTTATTCCACAATTACAAATTCAATTCTTATGAAACTGAAAATTCCATTTTTTGATTGTGCTTGTACACAAGTCTACTACGATTGCAATTGTTAGTTTTTTAGAGAAATAACAGCTGTCTTTTTTACTATTAAAAAAAATAGAAAAAAAGTAGTCAATTTAAAGGAAAGTTCTATAAAAACGCTTGAATAATTGTTTACTCTTTAAAATTCACCATGTTGTAAAATATAACTGTATTGACATAAGAAACATTTTTATATTAAATGTGAAAAGTATCTAAATTTAAAATCTTTATCTTTATCTCTTTTTCAATTTAATTAAACCAGAAAAGAATGAGCACGGAATTAGCTATTTCATATTTTTCAAATTCTATTTATTTTATGCTACCAAATCAATTAATATAGATATTTTTAAATACATAATTGCCTTATTTTAAAAACAATAAAACAAATTATATTTTTGTTTCATAACCATAGTACACATTTAAATTTTTTTTACATACTATTCAAAATATAATAAGATAGGTCCTGTCCCAAAACTCAATAAACTGAACTTCATTATTTTAATTTTTTATATTTATTTTTAAAGTATTGCAGATTAAAGTTTGAAGAGGGATACGTTTTTAAACAAAAAGTTGTACAATTTAATTAACAAAATAATTTATTTCATAGATGTGGATAATTAGTTGACTAAGTAATTAGTAATTGAAGATTCTGCAAGGTTACTAAAAATGTTGGTTTTTCAGAAATAAATACGGTTTCTATCATTTCATTTCGACAAATTGCACTATTTTTTGTAGTTTTCCATGACACTGGATCTAATTGCATTCTTTTTAGTTTTTATTCAATTATCTGTCCTTACAGTTAAAAATTATTTTCAAATTCAAAGTATTAAAATGCGCTTAAAGAATTGATGTTTGTATATTTTAAATTGAAGAAACTGATTTTGATAAATTGCCCTTATAAAAACTCAGTAGATAAATTGCTTTTAGTTGTAATTTTTTTAAATATTTTGTGAAACCATTTTTTGAAAATATTTATTTTCGATGACAACACACGTTCCTCTCTCCTTCAACATATGATAGTGACTAACTATATTTTCGATAAAATTTTTGAATTTTGACTCCACAATGAAACCCTTCCAATACTTCTACAGGCTGATTATAAAATGAAATAATGCCCTTGTACATAAAATACGATAATTTAAAATAAATTCAAGTAATGTAATTTCATATATTTTTAATAAGAGATTATTTAAGAAATTACCATTTATCTTAATTGTATATGAATTTGAAAATAGAACTTCATGCATAAAACTATTAAATTATATATATTTTATGATCCTTACTCATGAAGATTTCTTTGTTATAACAAAACAAAAAAGATTATTAGGGTTTTGTGCATAAGGTATGCATGCAATGATAAGATTATTTTGTACAATGCAATCTCATTGGCTTAAAATAATAATGAAAGGTTACCGTGATTGATATGATTATAATTAAAATAGTAAAAAATATTACTTTGAACGAGTTCAATACTTGTTGTTGTTGCAACCTGAGCGGTGTTATTGTATTTGTCAAAAATGTTATTATTAAAACATTACAACAAAGTAGCACAATGCGTCTGTTAGCTTGAAAAGATTCTTGGTTATGCAGATATATATTAAGATGTACTAAACACCCCTAGAGGACAAAAAAAAAGTTGCGTAGTACCTACATTTAGACAAATATTGATCATGTGGTCTTTGTTTAGTAACTTATTTTATAGCTTTTGTTTTGATAATTCTTTCTTTCTTTCGTAACATCAAAGTATAAATGATTACAAATTACATGTTCTAGATTCTATTTTATAGGACTCTATCTGTTTGTAAAGAGTTATAGAAAATACTACCTTTTTTTTGGTGTACTACAAAAGAAAAAAGATGAAAATTTGTTATGATGACCATTTTTTTTTTCTGTTTTTGAGGAAAAATCTTGATACACTACAGTTTTAAACTATGATTAGTGCTGTAAATTTTAAAAATTGAAAGTGTATTTTTATTTTCTAAAACTGTTATTCTTTAATTTGGGGGTTGGTAACATCTATGTATAAAGTACGTGTGCTCATTAATAACAGAGAATAACTCTAATGTTATGTTTGGTTGTTGTAACTGTCAGTCATAGTTGAACTCATAGTAGAACTGAGGGTTGAGATCAGAGTAATTTCAATTAATATGTTCTTGCTATATACGGAGTTGATTTTTTGTTTATTTCCTTCCAATTACGGCTACTTGCTATTAAAGCGTAATGACAACAACTAAGCTGATCTCTTTTCAAACATAACGATAATGGGTTTTTTAGATATTTGAAAGTACCTATTTATTCAAAGAGTAAAATTTATTAGTAGGCCATCTGAACAGTGTGTTTTTATTGTCTGAAGCTGTTATGATTATTAGTTAACATTAATCTTGTTTAGGGATCAGAAAGTAACCATAAGTGCTTCTACTCAAGAATGGTGGAGAGCTGTAAGTTTAAGGCTCTGTTAAAATCAAACTAGAATTTAGAGTCGACATCATAATAATCTCTGCTTATATACTTGCTAGAAGTAAGAAGCTTCATGTAGTTAATTTAATTAAAAGTTATGACAGTTATTTATTTTTTTCTACCAAGTATTCTTCTAATTGTCAGTATTACCACTTTATATTTTGGTTTCTTTAAATATGTATATACATATCAGCAGTTAATATTTTTTACAGCTCTAAATATTGTACTTTTTTAACCGAGGTATAGTTAAGGAGACAATTGATACAAAGGACTCTTTAACATACATTTTTTCTTAAATTACATACTAATAAGATTAATGAAGTCATGTATTCACACAAAAATATCTAATTTGATCCTAATTTATGTATACATAAAAACGATTTACAACTACTTTTCCATGAAATATTATGGACATAGCCTTTTTATATATCAAAACCTATTTTTTTATGAGAAATCAGTATCATTTATCAATATTATCTTACATAGGAAATAATAAAGATTCAATTAAGATTGGTATGGCTAAAAAACGGAAAACAACGTTAAAAATATAACTTTAATAACAGACAGCGGTTTTCCAAATTTTTGTCGTATTGTATATGTAGCTGAGATTATATCAAGATTTGCAAGTATTTAAATTATTTAAAAAATTTTAAATATTATAATTTTCTAGAAGCCTTTTTCTCGATAAAAAAATATTTTTTACAAATACAAATATTTATTATTTGGATTATAATTGGGTTTATTTTTGTCAACTTTAGCAAGAAAATTTTAATCAAGAGAGGTGTCTCACAGTTTGAGAACTACTGATTATGGAAATCTAGAGAAAACCCCGTTTTTTTCCTGTTATTCTACCAAATCCATTGTAAAAACAAACTTTAAAAGTTGAAAATAGGAATTAAATGGGAAAAACAATTTATTATTCCAATATGTATATGATGCAATAAAATAAATCATTCACATTTGAATACAGTTTGATTTTATTCCAAGATAGTTTATATGTCTGTATTAAAGAGAAAGATATACATAGCGACAAAAAAAGGAGTTTTAATTTAAAGTTTAACATGGTAAGGATTAAAATAGTATTGATTAAAATACTCAATCTGCTGCAATCACCATCACCTCTAAGGAAGGATAGAAACAATGATACAGTAGTGCTTGGAGATACGAGTACCACAGCATACGAATTTCTATTAAACTTCAATTTGTTCAAAAGTTGGCGACATAGTACAGGGCCAATTTTATCCTAATTTTTAAAAAGATATTTCTTACAAGATAAATTGTTGTGATTTACGAAAAAATACTAGGACTGAATGAACCTTGTTTGTGAAGGTATTACTGTATAATTTCAACATTTGTTAAAGGAAAGATGTTGATTAACTTTTTAGTATCCAATCAAGGTCGAATATCATTTCACTATTTGGAATTACCGATTATTAATATAAGAAAAACTACCAAATATGACCCCTTTTGTGGCAACTGATATATTTCATCTATCACACGTGGATAGTGTTTTATTGGTTTAAAAAAACTGCAGTCCTATAAATGCGGTGCAATAAATTGTTTTAGTCAGTTGACTAGTCTTTATTATTCCATTTTTGGTAACTACAGTTGCTGAAATGATGTAATTTACTTGCTGCGTCGTAGAAGGTGTGTGACTAGAACGTACAATACCCAAGTATTATACTTTTTAAGCATCATTAATTATTTTTTTCTTTTTTTATATTCTTCAATAATAGTTAGGAGTTAAGAAAGTAAAAGGATAGCTAGGACCGTTCAATGGTAAAAATGATTCTATGAACCGATTCAGCCATATAAATTTATTCATTTGTCATAAGATTTATCAACATGTCATTAAACAATCTTATTAAAAATACATAAGTTTTACTTATTTTGATATGTGATTGTGGCAGTACAAACAACAAAAATAATATGTACCTACGTCTCTCTTACATATTTATTTTGATTTTTTCCCTTAACATATACCAGGTATTATTGAATAAGTCTTATACCACCTCCTTCATTGTATTTTTGAGATATTTAGAGAGTTTTAATCATAATGTTTGGCACATTTATGAAAAGCTGTTGTTCATATCCCTCCAAAAATATACTGCCAACAAATATATCTCCCTTAAGGACAACGATAAAACGAAACACTGGAGATTGCAAATTTGATCAAAGTTGATCGTGACGCAACGGGCATCGTCCTACATCTTGAAAAATACATAAAAAATGGATTTGCCACCGTGATGGTGTGAGAAGTGTTCGTCCGGTAAAGCTCTTCCACAAATATGCCAAACAATCTTTTTCGATAAACTTGGCTATATTTATTCCTATATTTGTAAAACAAAAGTCTCTTGACATGCTTATCCTGTCCGAAGTGGTCAAGGTTGCTTACAGAAAACAAAAGAGTTTGAGTAAAAGCCATTTTTCACTCAGAAACAATCAATTTCGGTTAAAATTCTTGAACTTGTGAAAGGTTATTTATTCTTCTAAATAATTTTTTTTAAACATATTAAATTTTGAATAATTAATATCCTTTCAAAAGTGTTTAAAAATTTCCCTGAAAATTGACTCTGAACAACCAACTAAAGATACAAACGTTGTAGACTTGTGTACCAACGTAATAAAAAAATTGTGAATTGAATTCTGGTTGAGAAAAAACGGTGTCTTTTTGATCATATTTCCTATCTTTATGCCAGTTATTGAAGATTAATGTATAAATCATAAAAACTAGTTTTTTTTTTCATACTTAATATGCCTTTTATTAAAACCCTTCGATGCTATAATGTAAAGTAATGTGGAAGTATACTCTAGGCATTAGATCAAAGTAAATTGTAAAGCTTTATTTCATGGAAAGGAATAATACCGAATTGATCTTATCTAATGGCTCACATTATATTATTCTCAATTTTCAATAGGTTTTGTTTAGACATTTATTAAACAAAAACCCTCTGAAAATAGTATTTGGCACAACTTTTATTTGAAAAGTGACCCCTCAGCTTAAATAATTGTCTCAAAAACTAGGCCTCAATCCCTTACAAACCTTGACTATGTAGTCATTCCAAGCTTGCTCTAAGCCTTGTTGATGGAAGTCTCTAGAAACTGGACACTCCTGTTAGGAGTAGCACAACCCTTCTCTTCCAGACGCCCCTAGATAGAGTAGTACAAGGGGTTCATCTCTGGAGAGGAGGGTGGCTACATGGTGAGATCCCTAAAGTCTGGAAAGTTGTCTTTCAGAAAGGCCTGGGTCTTAGCAGCGCACTGACACGAAGCTCTATCTTGAATAAAAACTATGTTCTCCCCGAAATGTTCGCTGGCCAAAGGTAGCCCTTTCTTATCCAGAAGTTCGATGTAAGTATCTGCATTGAGCCGCTCCTTCCTCTCCATAAAAATGGTAGGACAGACTTCACCAGTACTGGCCACTGGATTTACTGTGTTGAAGACATGTCCCCAGAAGCTGAGCCATTGTCTCGATGTTCAGTTGTTATTTAGAGGCTTTTCTGCTTATTCACAGTGTCATCAGCCTTGAAAGTTTTTTCATCAGAAAAGAGCAAAAATTTGACTTTTTTTTTTCAGCTGGTACAATCATTGAGTACATTTTTTACTCAATTTAGTCTCAGTTGGTCATAATAACAAGTTTTTTACAATTAGATTCATCAATCATTGTGAAATTGTTGTTTTTAAATTAAATTTGGAAATGTATAAAACATAATTGCTAAGGTATTGACTTTTTGATGTATTCAGGAAATATAAGTGAAAAAGGCGTCATGTGTATCATTCAAGAATGTTTTTCATTATCTCTAATTTTGATTCGTCTAAAATTCTTAATATATGCTTTTCCTTTTCTTTCACAATTCATTGTTACATTGCATCTTTTGACTAAGATTCATCCAATTTAATTTAATAGAAGTCAACGTTTTGGACAGGATTACGTGAATCCAGAGCATAGTTTGTATAGGTACATGGTTTTTGCTTACTTTTTATTTCAACCATCTTTTGTCCTCTTTCCCTTTTTAGTCTTTTTATTTATTCCCAATTCCCATTTTCTTCTTTTTTATCAGTGCCACTAATTGGGGACGGAAAGGTTTTTAGAGTACCTGGGTCCCACTTTTTCAGATTCTGTAATTTGATCCAAGAGAAGACTTCATAACTTTGGAACCACTATGTATTTAATAGTAGTAGTTCATTTTTTGTAAGCTAACTTTAAAAACCAATTTATCGTAAAAAAATACATGGAACCAAATTTGTGAACTACATGAATAGAGATAAAAATTTTCTCGTGTGAGATAATTTTTGTAGTTGGGAGTTGGAATAATGTTTTTTACCAAAGTTATTATGATTATTATTTAACTCTTGAAGAGATCAGATCCAAGTATTATGTAATCACAAGAGCGTGTACTCGTGAATAACAGAGAGTAACAGTGAGGACTGCCAGAAGAAATTCATATCTACCACTACCAGTGCACCTCCTTCCCAAGTATGTAGTGGGATTTGTCGTTATTTATTTCACTTTATTACTGATTGCAGCTAAACGTCGTAGGAGCTCAGCTGCTCTTCCCCAAAATATTACTTTCATTTTAAAAGTTACTTTGTTAATATTTTATTTATTTATTTAGCGCTCACCCGCTCACAACTCCATTGTCAAAACGTGATATCGCTCCCACCTAATCGGGCTCATATTGTAGATAATTTCATTTGTCACGAGCGCAGAACTCTTTGTTAATTTTTTTACATCTATGAGCGTGCACTACCTCATGAAACTTGTGCACCACTCACTAGTGCATTAGAAAATATGCATAGAGCTTATTACTCTTTTTTATTTAATAATTAACTGCTTTGTTTTTGACAATATATTAAATAAATAAAAAAATCAGATTTGTCTTATTCATTAGCTGAAGCAATTAAAATATATACATTTAATTAAAAGCTATTATTAACGACTTAATCCCTAGAATTTCTTGATTTATGAAGGTTCTCTTGTATGTTTAAGGCTGAACGTTTTACATTTGAGACATAAACAAAAATTATTCATTCCCTATTCCCTAGCGAAGATTACAATTAATGATCCTAGGAGTAAGTTTATATCTGATATTTTCATCTACATAAAAAACAAACTATGCAGAGTTATAATTTGCAAAAAAAGTAATATAGGTGAAGTAATTATATATAGAAAGATGAAATTACATAATGTAATTTCCTACAATAACTTTATCCTATGCAGAAATAGGCATAACCAATTCGTTTGGGTATTTTAGAAGGCTTGACATTAATAAAATAATTATTAAATAGTCTATTTGGGATGCTTTAACACAAATATAAATATTAAATACAAGGAGAAGTGTTTTGTTTTATTCTTCATCTTATATATATAACATACAGTCTAATATTTCATAAACATATTTTGGTGAATCATAAAATTTATACTCAAATGTCTGCAATGATTTTAGATTCCTAAGATTGTTGCAAACTTTACTTTTGAAGCATGGCCCCAATATGGCTCAATCCATTAATTTTTTGATCATGCCAATGAATTTTTGCAAATGTTAGTTCAATTAATAAGAAAACTATGTCAGTATAATAATGCAATAATAATTATAATTTAGCCTCTATTAGTGAATTGGGATATTTTAAATCTCGAAATTTATGAGAATGCTTCTTATCCCATTAAAGCTACTTTTTATGGTCTATACTTTTCAGTATGCTCCTAAAACGTTAAATCTAATTATATGCATCACCTTTCTTATCTTAATGAAGCCTTTTTTAGATTTGATTTCAATATTTAACCATTTTTAATATAGGTTTTATGAATTTAATTTACTGTTTTGCTTACAATTCATTCCTTTGTTTTTTCGCTTTGCTTTATTCGATGCTCCTTTTTTCAACTTTAAGAAAAACAAATTATATTTAGTTAAATCTGAACTTAGACTGAGTTTTTTAATATAATGATTTATTTTTTAGCCATATATTTGTGGAAGTATTTTTATTCTTTTAATTAATATTTACGGGTGAAAAATGGATGAAATAGCTAAAAATGACGTAATTTATATAAGTCTATAAATAAATGTCTTTCATGTTAGGGGTTTATTTTTTCCCAGTTCACTGACCCCATTGTAAAAAGTATGTACATTATCGAAGGTTTAAAGAGTACAATTGTAATCCAGACTCAATATTGAAAAAAAAAATCATAAGAGATTACTTTTATGTTGATGGCTCACATTTTATTTTTATGCGGATATTTAAAAAAATAACTTGGTTTTCTTACATATTGAAAAGCTTTATTCATTAAATAGATATCACAATTGTGTAATATATGACTACAATGTCCATTTGCAGTATTTCTACGTTTTTATATGATTGATTTAAACTTTACCGTTGTATGTCGATCGGATTAATTATATAGCTTGTACCGTTACCTCAATAACACAAAAGTATACAATTTACCAAATTTTGAATTAGAAATGACGGTTTTTTTTAAAAAGACCTTGTACATTTATGTGGGTTCTTGAAGAAAAATAGATAAAAGCAAAAAGTCATAACTATTTAAAAAAAAAAATTAAGATTCCTATATTCCTAGTTTGTAAATACGTAGTGAGTTCACCAATAACAATTTTTGGAGAATTTAAATATTTATCCTTAAATTGAAGAGTTGCTTAAAATACAACGTGAAGTTAATATAAAATTACAACTGCAACAAATGTTATAGTTTTATTATTGTGCAAAGTTCATATGAGTTTCCAATATGAACTTCTGATCAAAAATTACTTTTTTTTCACAACAGCAGGTGGCAAGATTGGAGCTTGTGCACCTCAAAATATTATAAGAACCATAAAGACAATTAAAACTAATTGACTAATCCTTTTTTTATTAATTATTTGGTCACTTATTTTCTTTTTTCTTCTTCACGTAGCTGTATAATTAATCAGATGTAGATATACTAGTAAAGTTTATACCGATAAGACTGCAAATATGTCATGTGACAAAATATCCTCGAGGCAAAATTCCGCCGTGCAAAAATTTAAGCGGCGAAATTACCAGTATCGAAAATGTTCGCGGCCAAATTACTTAGAACCATGTAATATTATGCAACTGTTCCTTACCAGCAGGGAAGTTGCAACATTTGACCAGCCACATTCATATGCAGTTTGAGGAAGAACTCCTACTTGGTATAACTTATAAATATATTATCAAGTGACACCAGACAAGTTTGGGTATTTTGTATTCAATTTTAGCAAGTATTTGTCAAACAAAATTCAAATTGAACTTAAAACAAAAACAAATCCCTCGAATCCCGGACTCTCCATAAAAAAAAGTTTAATTGAAAAAAAATAATTTAATGAAGTAAAACATTTTTGTCTACATATTAATATGTTTACAAGCAGTAATCTCTAAAAATGGATCAAGTATTGCACAGTTCCCTTTCAAAATTTGAGCCATTTAATTATAAAACTGATGTCGCTCATTTGAATGAAAACACAGTCTCTCACATTGCTCTCAACATACTAAAGTGTGTAACTAATTTGACAAATGCTGTAGGAGGAGTGTATATCTGTTTTATTTATAAAATTATCTCTACGTATCAGGTTTTTGATATTGTTTTTTCTTTTTAAGCCTTTTCACTTGTCCATTAAGTTTCTAATACATACTTTGCGTTCATAAAGTCCTTCTAATTTTCTATGTTTATCAACTTAAGGTAAAAACTACTCGATAGTTCAGAGCTGAGCATAATCCAAGAATTTATATAATAATTACGTATGTAGCAAATAAATGGGTAGTTCTACTCTGACTTCAAGAAAGAAATACATTTACATTTTCCCAAAAAGTCTTAAGAATTACTCTCTTTTATTCATAAGCATACACATGATATATTAGATCCTCTCTTCTCAAGAATAAAAGAATAATAATATCATTATTGGAAAATATAGAACTCATCATTCGTATTACCCACTAAAAATAATCATGCTAATATTTTCATAGGATGTTTTGGTTATGAATGGAATAAAATAGGTTTTGGAAGGGATAGCATTTGAAACAAAGACAAGACTCTATGCAACATACATAATTAATAAAATACAGCGTTTTCACATATGTCACAGACTAAAAAGTAAGCTGAAGAAGGCTCCATAATGTTGGATACATATATTGAATATATATTCCTGTTAAAATATATGAACAAATTTCCCTACAAACAATTTAAAAAAACTTCCCCAATAGCTTTACAAATGAATCAAATAAAATACATTTAATACTTGTATAAAATACAACTTTATGTAAAAAAAAAAACCAGTGATAATTAATAGGAAGTGTTCATTACCATAATATAGTTTTATTTTTACATCTAATTATGTTCCACATGGATTAGGGTTAATAAAAGTAGAGTTGTCTCGATAATAATATCCTAACCTTCTAAAGGATATTAATAATTTAATGATTATATAATGTAAACCATCTTACAACATAATTTATTGACATATTAGAGTAACAATTTGATTATAATAAATATATTTTTGATTGATGGTAAATGTTTAATACAAAAAATTGTGAAATTTCCTTTTTAACAGCATTAAAAATTAGCAAAAATTATAAAACCAAGACTAAATTAACTCCACAGCATCAAAAGGTTATCATTTTGAGTGAATATCCTCCTAAAATATATTCTCAAAAAACAAATTAAAATGTACAAGACTAAATAATTTCATATTACAAATAAATATACGGTACGGAGTTATTAAACGCTATTATTAACTATTTAATGGATATGCATTGATCTTTTAATTAGTTACTAAATATATGTGCAGTTCTCCTGTGCAAAAGGGTTGCAAAATTATAAATTCACATTGGAGATTTGCAATACGGGCTGTATACATAATTAAGGGGAAACTATTTATAATAAATTCTTTGCAAATTCTAAAAATATAATTTTTGTTCCCCATTATTTTACTATTTACTACTTACTAATTTAAATGTAGCTAGGAGTTATAATATATTTTTAAAAACGTGAATTGGGTCCATTTTTTAATCTACTTATTTTGAAATATGTTTTGTTAACTGAAATTAAAAAAATAACATCTTTTAATATAAGCAGTCTATATAATTTAGTATATTGCTTAAATTCAATATTATTTGTCACATCTATTTAAAAAGATATTTTTCAAATATCTATCTGAAAATTCATAATTTATATTATAGGGTCCTATGACCACCCACTATTATACCACGTTTATTCTTCTAAAATTAACATTCGAAACTTAAGAGTTAATCAATTGCTTGTGATATGCTTAAAACGATTAAAAAAAGAAGAAATTACATAAAAATAATTATTAGCATCCCATTATATGGAACAGATGAGAAGTTTGACTTTGTGAATAATTGATACAATACTCCTTGGACTTCTTCTGTATGCATGGTATACATATATTAATGGATAACTTATCCTATATTTCATCCAAATAATAATGAAGGAATACATTTATAACGTCATTGACAAAACAAAAAGACAAATAAAGGAAATAATAACAGGTAGATACGGCTAGAGATGTGATAAGTAAGTTACTATATTATTGAATATAGCTGAGAAGAGGAGAACTTGCTCAAGTTCTGATAAATAATCAATTTATTTGTTGCTCCCAATTTGACATCCAAAAGTTGACTATTTTCTACCGGGTGGAAACTTGAAACTTACACACTTGGAAAGAAAAAAGAAAATATCCTGCCATTCTTTAATTATACATTTAACAAACATATTTATGTATCTATTTCTGATAAATAGCCAATTTCAAAATGGTTTATTCAATTCGGTAGCCATTGGCCTCAGAGATGGCGAGAAGCCTCTTGTAAAAAGTCTTTCAATTATTGCGAATGAAGTTCGGATCCATGCCAACCCACACCTTGTCGACAGAGGCTGTCATGGCTTAGAAGTTCAGATGACAGAGGCTACAGCTCATACTTTTGTTGTGAGGCTAGAAATAATAGTCGAGGGGATTGATATACGGACATTGCAGTTGCCACATTCCCTTGTCCCAGAAAGCGAGGTTGTTAGCTAAAAAGGTCTGAGTAATTTTCGCAGTGTGAGCAGGTGCCCAATCAAGCTGAAAGACGACGTTGCCGTTAGGGAAATTTATCTGGATCCAGGGTAGGAAGTTGACCTTGAAAACATCGATATATAAGGGCATAGACGCGCAGAAACTTGTTTGGGTCCTTTTTGATGGTGTCCTTGAGGGCATCTGCATTAATGAGGACCTATTTCCGAACCCCTCCTTCCTCTCTATGGTCTAGAATCTTCTTAACAGTGTAGATCGTATTACTAAACAGTCCTGTCAGTCTAACATTTCTTGTGCAATTTAAAAAAAATCAAAATGCAGCAGTTGCTTGAGTTACATGGCTACCTATACAATTTCAGATAGTTTGTAATGTCTCACACAAAACCTCTCAAATCAATTTAACACAGGTGCGTAAGTTGTAAGTTTCCACTGGTATATGTATATTAAGTGCAAAGGTATGTGTGTGTCGGGAATCATAGTCAAACCAATGCATGAATATTGCTGAAAATTTTCAACCAGGTTTTTAAGGGTCAGTAGATGGTTCTAGTACTAATATTTTGCCATTCACTGCTAAGGTGGATTTAAAATAGTATTTTTTCAAAAACAAATTTTTTTACTATGTATTTCATAAAAAACAAAAAAATGTTGATATGCAGCATTGCACACTTTTTTAAAAGGAGATTATGATGTTTACAAAAGAAAACAAAGGAAGAGAGAATAAGAAAAATAATTTTCGACAATAATTTCGCCAAATAATTTTTTCTTGTCTAGACCCTAATCTCCTTTGAAGGAAAGTATGCTGAGATTTTTTCAGAATTTTTTGTCATTTTTTTGTTTTACATGACGTAGATTAGTACATAATTGTTTTTTTTTTAATGTTCCTTAAATTGGTCCGATGGAGTTTTAATGATTAAGTATAAATAAAGATTATAATATTACATTTACTCCATTTGATACATTTTTCTTGGAATGACAGGACGCGAACCAACACACATTAGCCTCAAGAGAATAATTTCTCCCGAGCGCCATGTCCATTGAGTTCTTTCGATTTCACTAATTTAAATTTCTTAATCAAGAGAATCATTTCTCCCGAGCGCCATGTCCATTGAGTTCTTTCGACTTCACTAATTTAAATTCCTTAATTTCCTGGGATAACCTACTCTAGTATAAATAAAAACTGAGTCTTCCAATATCATTTTTGATATGTACTTTGTACATACTTAGATGAATAACAATACGTATATGTAAACTGCATGTTGAATGACGATTAATAAATGTAGGTTATTTAAATCGGTTAAGGATCCAAAATCTATATTTATATACAAAAAACAAGTATAATTATAAGCGGGGTTGCCCAGAAAAACGTAAACTAGAGGGGTTACTTTATAAATACTTCAAAAAAACTATATTGAAATATAACAAAAAAAATTGTTTATCAAAACCTGTAAACAAGGCCATTGCAAACTTGTTTACTCTAATTCTATAAGGCTACCTTCAGCATCAAACAGGGCCTCAACATGTCGCCAGGAAGGCCTTATAGTAGTTGATGACAAACTTCCTAGACCAGTTGTGTCACGCAGTCCCTATTACAGCCTTTAGTCCGTCTGCATTTGGGTGTAGAATTATATAAAATACGCTGCCTTTTGGTTTTTTGCTCACTCATGATGACAAGATGACAAAACCTTTATAAAGTTTGTTAATGTCCAAAATATGGTTGAATCAGAATATATTAAAATAATCACTAAATTTTTCTATATTTATGAGATATAGAACATTAATTAACAATCCACGTTGTGCTGTCCTTCCCAGTAGATGGTGTCATTTTTCCTGTAATTCTACCAAATAATATGTAAAAGTTCTAACCATAGCAAAAGAATTACATAGAGGCGACATGATTTTTTTTTATTTAGGACCTTTGAGTGTTGGAAACGGTTTGTCACATCAAAATAGTCCAAAAATCACGAAATTTTTTAAATATACAAACTTAATTTAACCCTCTGTTAGCAAACAATTTTATTAACTTTTTACATTAGAAGTTGTTCGTTTGCTTTTCCTTTCTATTTCTTGGATTCTTCTTTTGTTTTAATGGGAGGACAGAGGCATACCCACAACGGCAGCTACAAATTTTAATATTGTGTTTATTATTTTATATAATACGTACAATTTCATTACAAACTGAGAAGTACTAATTGGATTCCAAAAATTCGTAAAAAATATAAAAATTCGATTATTTCATAGACACTTTTATCGAGAAAAAGAATGATACTTTTATTAAAATAATTCCAAATCATATTTTGTTTTGATTTATATTTACCATCTTGATATGAATTGTTGGTTGTTAAATAGAAGTTGCACACTACAATTATGACGGATGTTTATCAACAGAACGTTAATAGGTGTTTAATGTAAAAAATAATAAATTGTTTTTTATAAACAACAGCAAAAACTGTCAATTATTTAATTTCAATAAAAATAGTTATCAATTCTTTACCAAAAACTCAAACATCTCAAAAAAAAAGATAACTGTTTTTCTAAACTTAATAAAGTATAAAATCCTGACCGTATATTAGCCTTGTGAGCGCTATTAGGTTAATATAAAAAGATAATTAAGAAATGCATAATAATAGTTTGACATTAGCCTACGTCATATCTAATACATGTGGCCTACCTTTTCTACCACCAAGGGAATGAAGAAACATAACTTACGAC
Source organism: Lepeophtheirus salmonis (assembly GCF_016086655.4). Classification (NCBI taxonomy): domain Eukaryota; kingdom Metazoa; phylum Arthropoda; class Copepoda; order Siphonostomatoida; family Caligidae; genus Lepeophtheirus; species Lepeophtheirus salmonis. The sequence goes on along the minus strand of NC_052133.2, from coordinate 6,921,693 downwards.
CCCTCATTATTGCAATTTGAAAAAATAATCTACACGGTCTAATTAATTTATGAATGTGTATAATGATGTTAGTTACTCATAAAAAAGACGTGACTATTATTTGAAGAACGTTATAAGTAGGAGTAGTAGTTTTTTGCATATTTAAATCGTTTCATGCTTCAATTTTTTTCTACCACATGTCGTGATTATGTGGGTACGTTCATATTTGTAACTATAAGTACATCGTTAAAATAAAATTGTATCAGTATCACGTTGTTCATGTTTGGAGCAATATGTATGTACATCACGTTGCTACCTTTATTGTAGCACGCAACCTTTTCTTTAAAAAGAAACAGAAAACATGTCTTAAATTAGTTAGTAGATAGCCAAAAAAGGCGGTCGTACCAACTATCTTACCTTTTAAGTACTCTAAAACTATCTTTGTCATATTATTTATGACCATTTTTTAAAATGAATTACATTTATTTTGTGTACAACTTGTATTAGCAAATTTCAGTTAGAGGTGGGATACCCCCTATAACTTTGTAACAAAGAATTAATATAGAGGAATATTATCGGTACTACCCGACATTAACCCGAGAAATTCGACATCAACTTAAAACAAATTTTTCTTTAATAATACAGAAGATAACTCCGCTTCCTCACATCTATTATTTGATTTTCATAAAGTTACTCTTTTAATAAAAATGGTGGAGAGTTTAACACGAAAATTAAAGGAAGTGAACTTAACTCGCTCCGATTGGCTCATTGTTACATCCGTAAGATTCGTGGAATCAGGAATGATTGAGGCTTACATATCTAAATTGGTTAAACATATGCTTTAATATTGTTTTTTTTTGTCTTCTGTGTGTCCAGGTGAAATACATTGTATACCAGAATACTTAGAGTACATACTAAACACCCCTAGAGAACAAAAAAAGTATATTTACTTAAATTAAAACCATGTTATAAACTGAGAAGTTTTTTTTATGATAAAAACGTTTAATGCACCAATGTGGGTTTTCATCCAATTGCATCCAGACGCAACCTATGGCCCCAAGAACCTATTCCAGTCCCTGATATACCAGAACACTTTAATTAAGAGGCTAAATCTGTCCAAAAAACGCATTTTTTGCATACTATAATAAACTTCTTCTTCGTATGTGTGCAAATGAGGACTTAAATATATGAAAAATAGCAGCTAAGTACTTTATACAGGGACCATGTCACTATTTTTTAGACACTTGCTTTGTTAATAAGACAAGCCAATTTATGAACCTATATGAAAATAAATAGATTCATGTCTTGTTTCTTAGTCATGTCTATTTGGGCGTTATTGATGTCCCTCGTATCAACAACTTTTTTTGAAATTTTGTATAGACCTAATGAACGTATCTGTTCAATTTTAAATATGTAAACCTAACTGTTGTTATTTTCCTTAAGCACAAAGCCAATTTTTGGGGAAATTGATAAAAAACTATAAATATCACATATTTGGTTTTTTAATTATGTCTAATATTTTTTGGGATATATACTTTTTAAATTATGATAAAATGCTTGAAAATATTAATAAAATTTTGTGGAAAAATAACCATTTATTACAAAAAAGAAGGAAATAAGAGTTTCAAAAATGTCAATATTTATTTTATTGGTCATGCACAAAGTACTGAGCATAATATGTTCTGGTTTTTCCCTACAAAGAAGGTCTGATAAAAAAAACCTGTTAATTTTATGTTTGAGTTAAGGTATGATACAACTCTTAAATATATTTTTTCATTATGCTGGTATATATGTTATGAACGATTTACAATGTCAATACAAGTTGGGAAAAAAATGTACAAGTTTCAATTTCTTTGTCTTAAATTACAACATTGGGCATCGTAATTTACAACTGTTAATTGATACTATCACTACATTTAGATCTTTTAAAATTTCGTGATTGTTTTATAATTATAACTGTGGGTAGTTGAACTTTTTAATGTCCCACAAATAACTTATATTTTACCAATTTTTATTAAAATAGTCAAAAATTACGCCATTAATATATCGATCATCCATGGAATATTCAATAAATGCATAATCCTCACCCAAAGTATTATAAATCCTTCAATTAAAATTATTAATCTCATTATTTATTTGCAACTTATAGACAACACTTTACATATACACAACGTTATTATTTTTGGTCTGTTTTTGACAAATAAAAGGTTTTACTGTCTTATATTATGCTTCACAATTTTTTAATATTAAAAAAAAGCAAGAAAATAAATTTAGGAAAAATTCTTCAAAATCTTTTGAAGGATTATTTATTCCTCAAAGCTAAGCATTTTGTAAAAAATAATTATTTTTGAAGAATAAACAATCTTTGGCAAGTTTTGCAGAATTATTTTTCTTAATTTATTTTTTCTTTCTATTTTTTCAATAGTATAAATTTGCAGAGCCAACCAAAAGAAGTATAATCTTTTTATCTGTTGAAAACAAACTAACAATGGCAAAGTGGCTGATATTGTCAACATATACTGTGAACATGCCTTTCAGCTTTATAACAAATTACTATAGATAGTAATAGAATAGTATAGAATAAGAATTAAATTCTAAACGGAAAATAAGGGTTTCTTTTTTTTATCAGATCACTATAAAAATTTCATGTCTCATATAATGGACGTTAAATTAACACATTTTTGGCTAAAATAGAAGGAAATGTATGATTTTTATCTTAAGTATACTTTTAAATTATATATAATAAATATATAGATATCGGTCTTTAATATGGCATTAATAATCGTTCACGCCTCTATTTGTCAATTGAATTACTTAAGTAAAACTTTGAGGTTCTTTCATGCAAATATTGCGGCATTATTCTTCATTTAGGCCTATATTATTAATGATGACGTCATTTTGCAAAATTGATCTATTATACGGGTTTTGCATCTAATTTGGAAGTATTCTATATATATAGAACGAAATGGCATCATTTTGAGACAACTGCATTATTACTATACACCATATTTGCTATAAAACGAACTTTTTATTTTTATTTTATTTTTAAATAGTAATACAAACAGTTAAACAGTCATTTTGCTAACTTTACTAAATCGGGATCAAATGGATACATCCGTTAGTTATATGTTTCTAGTCCAATAAATTTGTCTCACACGATTCAGCTTGCTTGAGATATTTTGTGACTGATAAGCCAATAATAAATATGTATTATTGATTTTTTTTAAATATTGTATTCATCAAATATCAATATGTTGTCAAGCGAACAAAACCTATAGTGGCAAAACAAAAAAAATGCTATCATGGTTTTGGGTACATCTAATCATTTGTAAAAAAATGGTTTTGATTTTTTTTATCAGCACATGTTTTAGCCAAACATGACTCAATGCTAAAAACCTCAGCTCGACAGTTATTACATGAATCCAACACTACAATTAATTCAAATATAACCATTTATTCTAAAGCAATGCATTTATACCCTCCTCCCCTCTCTAATACAAGATGGTTTTTGAATTAGTCAAATAAATCATCACTATAAAGAACACAACAATGAAGGGGAGCGAAACAAGGAGAAGAAGTCCATTAACATAATTAGAATAATGATTAAATGAATCAGAGAAGGGTCTTAAGTATTGATGAAATTTTTTTATATAATGTGCATGTTAAAAAAAAAACTGAAAATATATAAACCTACTTTTTGCAATCTTTCGACAGATTATACCCCTTTGTTCTTAACAACTGATAAATATTAAAATTGTATTGCCCGTAATTTTGCGAAATACCCAATTTTTCACATTGCCCGTTACATATAAATTGGAAGAGATTGCTCCGTTGCAGGGCTGAGTTGAGGGAAATAGAAACAAAGAATGAAAGTAAAAGAAAAAAGACATAGGGAACGAGAGATATATAGAAAGAGAGAAAGAAGAGGAAAATTAGTTTTGTAAAAAACCGACTATTTATGACCTCAAAGGCCCATCAAATATCATTCGTGCCCACGTTCTAAAATATTATGCTTTTTAAATGTGCCCCAAACCTGTGATTATGGATGGGCGTAATCTTAAAATAAATGAGTTGAGTCAATATAAAAATAATCTTAAACCATAAAGGAGAATATACTAATTAATTTTTGATTTCATATTAACATACATCCCAATATTTCATATAAATATTTGTTCCAACTAAAGGCCCTTCTATTTAAATTTATGGAATGGGTTAAGATACCCAAAAAAATTTACAACAAATTGGAAACTTCACTTGATTTATGATTCTAATTTTGGCCACAATTTGGTCTTTCAAATAAAATCCATCATTTTATATTTTGTTATTTGATATTTTAAGGATACTGTATGGGTCCTCCAAACAGTTGATAAAAATAATTTGTTGATAGAAATCGATAATATTTTTGAAGAATAAAAAGGTAATCTATACTTAATTTTGATATTTTATCTGTGTTTGTTCAATGAAAATATTGAATTTATGGAGGTTACGTAGTTCGTATAGTTGGTAAGATCCACCCTCCCCCCGCCCCACCTAGTGGACAAAAAAGTATTCTAGCAGTGAACTAAAGTTCAATAAAAATGTACAATTGGCTTATATCTTTATTTAACATTTGCTAATTGCTTTTGACTTTCCAGAAATGAAGGATTTACCCAAAAATGACAGCTACCCGTCTTTTAATGTTAATATTTACCACATATTTAGTTTTTTAATCAGATAATGGCCTAACAAAAATCTTATATTGAATTATGTTAAATCATTAGAATGGATGTGAAAATGTTCTAAATCTTCCAGAGTATAAAACAAAAAGAAAATTATATATTTGCAACTTTGATAGACGACATATCTGAGGACAGCTCACTATCAATACTATTGTTTGCTTATAAGTTTGAATTTTTTTAACAAGGAGAAATATTTAATTAGAGCTGTAATAATGTGATTTTTTAGATTAAAATATATCCAACCTATGGGGTATATTTTACAAGCGTTGTTGCATTTTGTTTGGATTTCCATGGCTTTAGAAGGAGGTGGCTATCCCTTCGATATATCCTTTTTTTTTTTTTTTAAACCATGAAAAAATCTTCCAATAATATTTTTTATAAATGGGCACACCAATTTTCACATTAGTGATAATATACTATGAAATATTTAAATCAAGATTGAATATGTAAAAACATTTATTTTAATCAATAAAATTATTTTTAAGTTTTTTGTTTATGGCAGCATGAGCCCAAATTTGTAAATCATATCTATTAAAACTATAATTTGAATGAAAAACTGAACAAAGGCTTGATATATTTTCATACTTTTTGGAAATGGTCAATTTAGTTCAAGAGAATGATCAATCACTTTAAATATAACAGCATTTAACAAAGATACTCTTATGCTATAATTTAAAAAAATATATATTATTAATAAAATTATTTCCTATCTGCAACAATAGCATTTCTATGTATTGCAAATCTTATAATCCTTTTATGATGACCTATTGTTCTAATAAAATTTTGTTTCTCATTCAACAATGTATCTTTACACTTAATCAAAAGATTTATTCTTATTTTTTCATTATGATTTGGGATCACTTTTGAAATCTTTGTCATATGTATACTTGAAATATACATCAAGTTATGTTAAATTATGATGTATTTTTTCTGAAAAATATCCGTAACGGGTAAGTTACTTTTTTTTTTAAATAAAACAGAAAATATTACAATTATACAATGAACCCATCACTATTGTCAATCACGGTTTCCGATTTGTATGTGAACTTATTACAGGCATTTTTAATGAATTTCTTATCTAGGTTCGCTTAATTATCCATGATAACAAGTTTCTGAATTTTTTCACTTTTGACGAATTTGATCAATAAAGATGACGTATTTGAATGAAAAATTATGAATTCATTAGTGTTTAGTAAACAAATACAAAGATTCAAAATATTTATGTTATATGATGACTATTATACAGATATTTGACAAAGTATAGGAAGCGATTGGAAATCCTTAAGTATTGTTATTAAGACTTAGTCAGAAAACGTTTTTGCTTTAATTAGATCTTACATGATATTTTAAAGACAAATAATTTGGTCAGACCACGTTCTCCAATTATAAAAAAATTTAATTATTTTTTAAAATACTAGGTCGACTTTTTAGTCTATGACATGATTTTCCAGTCTTAACAAGGGACTGAATTATTATTTCGATAATGGATACATCCTAAAAGAGTATATATTTATCTAGAACACCTTAAAAGTCTAGAAAGTACTTCTAAAAAGATTCAATTATCTAATACGTCATAGCTCAGTCATAAAAGTCACACATTATGTCACGAACCACTGTTTTATAAAATCGATATAATCATTAAATAGATCCAATAAAAGAAATTTGTGTTATAACAAAAAACATAAATAAACATTACAGTTTGAAACTAATTTCTCTTTGTATGACGTTGATATATCCATGTTACGAACACTTATACAAACTTATGTAAAAACAAATCTTTATACTTACTAATATAACATTTTCGAAACTTAATGCATTTTGTAAAAAACAGCACTAAAACAACTCCTATAAATAAAAATGAAAAGAAAAAGATTTTTCTTATATTTCTTATATCGATAAAGAGTTAGCCGAAGATTACTTTCATAAAAAAGTGACATCGGTAGAAAATATTTAATTAATTTGGTGGCTTAATTTCACGACGAGTCTTGTGGTTGGGGTATCCTAAGGGTTAAAGTGGTGTATCTGTCAGTATTTGATATCAAAATAGTCTTTATATTTTTTCAATCAATCACCATTAGATAGTTTTTGAATTGTAACTAATAAAGACCAAATTTCTGCAAAGCAATAAATTAGTTCGGTCCAGCCCCAATTCTCAGACCTATAAAAAATTTCCAGATCGAAATCATACACAATTATTTTTTTTTTCCAAATTTAAATTTTTTCTAAAGGATCAGAATTATCATGATATTCGACATTTTTTTTTATAAAGTAAATAAAATAATTGAAATTAAAATTTCCTAAAGTTTTTCTTTACATTGGTGGTTTTTTGAAGTATACTAGTTTAAAATAACAAAGTTTTTGTATGTAATTGTCTTATAGTTTAAATAATTCCCCCAACGATATGAAAAAAAAATTATAATCTATTTTCTTATTTTAGTCCGGCGTATAACTTATTGATAAAACAATTTGGTAACGTCATTTGTGTTATTATAAAAACCAAGATCTTGATTGTAAAAAAGGATTTTACTGCGACCATGTATGTTCTTTTGCTATTAGGCAAGTTTCTCTACTTTGTTTCAAAGCTTTAGGAACATTTAAGTATAAAGTAACAATGTATGCATCTGCTTATGCAATACGGAAAATAACAAAAATGATAGGTTTAGGAGTCATAAGAGTAAGACCATATTGGATTAAAAGAAAGATTGACAATGGACATCAGAGTAGTTCCTGTCTATATTCTCCTATTGATGGAGTGAGATTTATGTGTTTTCCCATACTCTCATAGCTACATCCAATTAATGTAATAAAAGGCTTCTCTCCTCCGAAATATTCATCAATCTGTCAGGATTACTACGTTTATTTTCGAGATTATTTTATACATAGCAGCTGGTCATGTTTTATACTACTCTACAAATAACTATCTTGGATGTTCTAGTTTTAAAATATTATTGTAAGCAGCATCCCACTTTGGACCATATTGAGATACAAATTATTTTTGTACATATGTATATAATTGTTGTATTTCATTATAAGATGTCATCTTCAGTTTAAAAAAAAGTGATAGTCAAAACTAATTTAATAATAAATTTACATGAATATAAATAAAACTGTCAAATGAGGTTCTTTTTTAAAAAAAATACTTTCTAAAAACCTTATCCCCAACAAAAAACTTTCATTTCCCTCTTCTGATTGCCAAGAATACTTTATAAAAGTAAATAAGAGGGTAGATTCAGATACATGTTGCTTTTTCCATTTTCCTTCGCGGACAAATCTCTTCTTATTCTTGTAATAGGGGTAATCGGAAACAGTTACAACAATTTTTGTTCTTTGGCGTAATTACTCCTAAATGGTTTGGCTTAGACTTACCAAAATTTAACAGGGCATAAGTTTATCTGTCGACTATTGTTTAAATCTACTTTTTAGTTGTATTAGGCAAACTTGAGGCAAAATACAAAAATATCATTTGACTACAACATATCGAATGTTTCCCCTGCCCTCGCGGTCATTGCAGGTTCAATTTGTTAAGAAATAGAGAGATATACTTTACATGATGGTCAATGTCAAGGTATTATTGTACAGAGTGGGTATCCAAAACTTGCAGCAACATAATTAAATTAAAAAAACATGAACATATGGTATCCAATAAAAACCACTCAATAACAATTTTTGATATGTTTAAATACTACATTTAGCTATAGTTTTATTTAATAAGTGGACGCAGACCACAAATCACCAATATTGTTACTCTATCGATTTTGGTTCTTCTTGGCTGCATGGGGCTGTAATGAACTTCTTGATATTGTCGGTAGTCTAAATAGAGATGCAAAAGGTCTCTATAGCCTTTTCGAAACTGAAGGAGATTGTCTTATTTGGTGTTGCTTCGATATTTTTACACTTAGATCAATTGAAAAAAATAATCCTTGTTTATTTTTGTTTCGGCTATAGTTTGCTTGCGTAATTACATCATGTAATCAAAAAAAACTTGATAAAATCGTAGTTAAATGCAGGTTTTGGAGCCCCACTCTATAGAATACGATATAATTTAATAAGGTGTATATTCTTGTACTTCTTGTAATGTATATATTTAACTCAAGTACCCTCTACCGGCACAAGGCATTTTTAGCTTTAGGAGACTTTTATTTTGGAGTGGGCTTGGTTTTTGGATAAAAATTTAAAAACAAATCAAATTATTGAAATTTAGATGAATTAACAATGCAAAAATCTACTTTGTTTCACAAAAAGAAAAAAAAAAATTGGAAAGAAAATTCAAAAATTTATTGCTATTATCAAAAGATACCATTTTTTGGAAAAAAATCAAAAATCCTTAGACATTTACAAAAAAAATTCCAAGATCTATATTTATTCTCAAAATAATTAAGTTTTTGGAAAAAAAAAAATCATAACCCACAGCTGTTCACAAAAAAATGAAATTTAAAAAAAATGCAGTGCCTCCGAGTACCCCAAGAGGTACGCATACTCGAATTTGAGAATCACTTTTGTAGATAACTCATCGTTATTATGGATTGGATACATTCACTCTCAAAAACCTCTTACTTCATACTTGATGAGAAGCGTAAATATATATTTTAAAATAATAAATCCCATCACTGGATGCAAATAGAGAGATGGATTTAGAAACAAATCAATAATTTTATATTTTCAATAGTTGCAAAAATTTTATTAACAAAACATGTAAACACAAAAATTCAATCAATAGGGGAATCTTCATTATCAATTGCAGGCTATACACGTCGCCTGAAGACCATGCAGAAGTTGATGACAAACTCCTCTTACATGTTTTCCAATTCTACCACTATGGACGATTTCAGTAAGTCCTCCATATGGATGTTAGATTCTGTTGGTTTTCCTCTCCGAAGAACCCCATATAGGCAAGTCCAATGGGGTCAAATATGTTGAGGAAGTGGCCCAAATCTATTTGAACCACAATCAACCCATGACATCTCTGAATAACTTTTGGCACTTGGCGAAATGTGAGAAGGGGTGACGTCCTGAGTGCACACCTAGTTAACCTCCAGGTAGTCGGTCTTGAGCCATGACAAGACAGTGTATCTAAGCACCTTATAGTAGGCCTCCTGGTCGATTTTCTGGCCAGTTTTGAAAAAGAACGTAGGCATCTTCTTTCCACCAGAGGCCACAACGCCGAGGAATATTGTTTGGGCCGAATATTTGGTATGGTAAATCCCTAGGGCCTCTTCTTCTGTTTCTGCAAACCAGCAGTTGTTTCAGCGGTTGTGGAATTGATCAATTTTGAAAATCTTCTTGCCAGAGAAAATTTTCCCAATTGCCCCTTTTGCCTAATCCATATCAGTGTTTTTGTGCATTAAAGTAATCCCAAGTTGTGTTTTAAAGCCTTCTTGATGGTCCTAAGAACCACATTGCAGTCGTTGGCGAGGTGATTCGTCCATCTTAACTTTGGTTAACAAGAACTTCGTATCCCTCTTTAAATTATGCCACCCACTTCCTAATATTGTATGGAGGTGTTCCCCATTTTTTTTTTTTCATATTGGCCTATTTAAAAGCTAGCCCATAGAACTCTTTACAATGTCCGTAATCAGTAAAAAAAAAGAAGCAAAGACAAAGAAAAAGAGTAGTCATTCTAAGAATACAGTGTGTTTAAATTAATCCTACCGATTTTTATATAAATTTTTAAAGCAACTTCATAAAGAATAACATTTACCTTGATGAAGTAATCATTGGACGTATCAGTAAGTTCCTTCTCATCTGAGATCTTCAGGAAATCAACCTTTCGGTTGGAGACTTTACATGCCTTGCTCTACACGAAACCCCATATTTCATAGTCCAGTAGTTCCCAAAGTGGGGTTGTAGGACGCGATAGAGAGGTCGCAAGATGATTTCCAAAAAAAAAAAAATGAAGTTAAATTGTGGTATCAAAACTTAAACAAGTTAAATGTTGATATTTTTTATAAGTATCATCTGAATGATATAAAATCTTTATTTTTGATCGATATAAACAAGTCACTTTTATTATTTGCCTCTGGGAACAAATTTATTAGGTTTATACGGCCTTTAAGTAATTTATTTGCTCTAAGTACACTCAAAATTTTATATTTAATCTCAAAGAGAATTGTAGGTTTAGCACTTTGTCTAGCCATTTATTTTAAGTGTCGAACTCAAAAAAAGTTTGGGAACCACTGCCATAGTCATGTTGTGAACAGTCTGGTGATGAAGGGGCCACAAGCTTCTAGGCCATTAATTAGTGATGTTTTCTTTGCACAAAGCTTGAGTTATGAAGGTCTTATGACTAGGTGATGAGTCTTGTTACCAAGAGTAATCCTCTTCGGAATTGTTGTTGACATCCAACCAATGATGTACAACAGAATGAGAAGATCTCCAATCTGATGCCTTTTTGCCTCTATCATCGTATTATGTTAACGTGTCGCAACCAATAATACAGCGTATGAAAGCTGGTAAATTTTGAAAGTATTTCATATTTATAGCCAAACAGTGATTTTATGTAACAATGGCTTTATCGAACTCTGATTGGTGCAGTACGATTTGCTTACGCAAAATGTAGATTATTTCTCCCTGTGACAATCAGATAGTAAGATGAACTTAAGTTTTATTTTACAATTACGACACTCCTGATAAAAATAATATAACGTAGAATTCCACTGGATGTTCAATAAGTTAATGTTTTACATCAGTCCTTGACATTTCTGTCAAAAGACAATATTTATAGTATTTTAAGGCACATTAGATAATGAATCTATTCAAGGGCTTTCTCATAAATATAAAATATATAAGTAATATTAATTAGTAAAAACGATATGATAGCATCAATTGATGAAAAAATTTTGTATCTTATAATTAAATAAAACGACGTAATGAGACGAAGAACTTGCAGCTTCAATACAACATAATACAATATATATTTATATTTTTGTGGAACAAACATAAAATAGCTGATAATTTTTATCCTTCAAATTAAGTTGAATACTACAAGACAAGTTCCCTCATTTCTACGAGTTGAGGCCCAAAAGCTTCTTGTAAGGATGGTAGTTTTGTAGAGAAAACACACCATTTACAGATTAAAAAGGAAAAACAGTTGCTTTATATTCACATTTTGGTTCATTAGTAGATTGCAATGATTGTGGGATCTCTTAATAGTAATCTTCTACTTTCGCAGAAAAATGGTCTACTTTTTCTAAATTTTTCTGTACCCAGGAAATTGAATGTAATATATCGAAAGGAAAACGTTGAGAATAACCTTTTGCTGTAGAATGGCAACTGCGGGTGATTCGATTGGTGAATTGTTCGATTGTGCCCCACATATAAAAATCCATTGGCTCCAAAGGTCAAATGTCTGACGAGATGAAGTAGTCAATATAGTCTTAGAGCGATTTGATACTTTTTTTATAGATGTAACAGGGAGCCGAGTTTTGCTGCCACATGTTAGGTCAACCATGTTGATCCAGGGCTTCACCTTGACCTTTAACACTTTCAGACGGTCTCTCCTGGAGCGGATTCCAAAGAGGTTTCCGCCCCTTTCCAAAATAATTGATGACGACAAATTCGTCAATTGATTAAATTTTTTGCCATCTGTTGAAGATTTGATCAATTTATTTAACAAAAAAATTGCCTCTGTAAGTCCCACGTTAACCAAAAAGAACTCACCAAAGTGGCGGCCTATATAACTTGCATACCCTGTAAATATATTTTACTATAGATATTAATTGATTAATCTATTCCGAGCTCACATGATATGATTATTAACCATCAAAATGTCCAAATAAATTGCCATAAAAAATTATTCATAGTCACATTTGAAGCCAAATAGTGTAATAAGCAGTCTAAATAAATTAGTAAATAAAGATATATAATAAAGTAAATACTTAAAATTTCATTTTGAAATTAGATTTAATAGAGCATACTTTTGTATTGCAATATTTCACCTTTTTTTTAATAGTATGAAGGAAAAAAAAGACATAAATATCTATATTAAAATAAAGTATTGACAGTTGCAATTTACAAGCATTTTTTCGGTTATATAAAATAACAATTACTCAATTTAGATTTAAATTTTTGAATCGATTTTGAATTTAAATAATTGGTCGACACATAAATGAAATATTTTTACTTCTCAATTTTTCTTCAGAACTTTAACAATGTTATTCAACGCTTTGTGGAGATACAACTATTTGAAAATTTATATAACTAAAAATTCCAATTTTACGCATAATGAACCAAAAAAATGGTATTCTTACATGTTTTTAATATAATTGTTTATTTTAGAAGCAGTCTAATATGTCTAGATACCTATGAGGGTGGTCTGAAAAATGTATAACCTAAACTTGAAGATGATGGCACTTGTCAATAAAAGCTAGTTACATATATCTAACATCTGTTGATTTAACAGTTATTTGAGTGTGTTGATGTGATTGTTTTGTGAAATTGTACAAATTCGAGTATCAATCTGTCATTAAAGACTACTTTTTCAAAATAAATTTTAACATTTCTCAAATTTAAAATCTTGCTGTGTTAAAATTTGAAGTTTAATAACCGTTTTATCCTCTCGAATCACTGGAAGGCGAGGTACGAAATATTGAGTTCCTTAGCAAAATGCTTCAATTTCTGAAGAATTTGCCTTCCTTGCAAATTTCAATGTTTCCTTCGGTTGCGTGGCTTCTCCATATTTTCCCACTAATGAAGGATCCCTCCGAAGACGGCGCTCAAAATAGAAAAAAACTACGTTTTATCAAATTACAATTAGATTTAATAGCTTGTGATTCTTTCTTGAAAGGCATTACAACAATATAGTTTGCATTTTCGAACAAAATAGATTCATTAAATTTATTAAAAGATAAACAATTCTCTTTCTCCAGGAATATCTCATTATCGATTATTCTAACATCCAAAAACTCTACACCAATTTGTCAAGCTCATCTCCATTGACAGGATGAAATGAATTCTTCGAAACAAATACACTATATTTCCTATTCAATGAAACCTTGTAGGAGTATGATCCCATTAACACGAATCTAAACACGAACGTTGATTTTTGTTGGACGCTTCACCAGAATACCCATTTCTAAAATGAAAATAGCTATCAATCCCAATAAGAATATCCTCTCCCAAAAGTTAGTTACTGTTTTGTTCGACCAACTATAAATATTCAAATGAGAGTATTCGCCTCAACTAACATACAACGGCTCCAGGTTCGACCAAATTATATTCTCACTAACACATGCTCATATTCCATTGTAAATATACATGAATTTGGTTTAGATAATCCAAATGAAAAAATAGATACCCTTATATCCAAACTCTTTTCTCCAAATTCACAAACTATAATGTTTCCAGATCCATATGTTGTCAAATTAGCTCTACACTAAAATTCTTTGGATATCCAAGTCTCTTGGGATAATATATTTAACACAGCCTTAGCTTTATATTGATGGCCATTGGAGTCTATCAATGGCTGTAGACATCACTTGAGAAAAACTGTCTACACTTCTTGAAGATGAAGCCCTTTCGAATTGGATGTTGACAGTCGATTTAGTTGGGGAGTCACTTTCCGAAGAAAACTAAGCACTATGAGTTTCAAAGTGAAATAACGAATGAAGCATCTTAGTGCATCCTTTTAAATCCCACTTTTCGGAAAAAATGAATCGTTTATGAATTCGATTAATTAATTATTTTGAATATGAAGGATCTTTAAACTTGTCTTAATCCCCATACATCTAAATGATTATTAATTATTGTATTAAAAATTCTAATAAACGATTCAACTTTTTTCTTCAGAATATTATTTTACATATATTCACGCAACTTGAGCAGCTGATTTTATTTAAATATCTTAATATATATTAAAAACTAAACTGAATAAAAATCAATCAAAATCGACCTTCTTTAAAGACAATTTTTTTAAATTCACCTATGATATAAATAACTTGAAGGAAAAATAAAATAAAATATTATCTTCTTAGTAAGATTCTTAATTTTACTCAATTTTTTGTGTCTCTATACATTTTATTAATTGTAATCAAGATAAAGTAATAAATAATTCATTTTTTAAATGCTAAAAAGTTTGTATACATTTATATTTATTACTATTTTAATCTATATAGTTATTCATGTCGAAATATAGCAATGAATCCTAGTTTATAATTAAAACTTAATTTTTTTAAAAGACTTTAAAGGCCAAACAAATATCAGTTGAAAGTTTTAATAGCCATATTCGTATTATATGGCTGGAATAACAATACTAAATGTGGGTTGCTGTAATCATTTAGGGAAGACGCTTTTTTAAGATTTTGTTGTACATCTAAAATCATTATTTTTTTAAATTGCTCTATTCACGTCTTAAATGTTTTAGTTCCATGTAAAAAAAACTTTTTCTAACTAATGAAAATTTGAAACTTCAAGAGTGATATGCGACCTCTAAACATTAATCAATATGTCTGAAGGTAAATAATGTATTTATTTTTCATCAAAAGGAATATTTTTAGAAAAACGTCCAACATTTCAAACAAACTTAATTTAAAAGCCAATTTAATGTATATCAACATAATAACTCTATTTTATACTCATCTTTATGCAGGCTAATAAAAAATTAATGTTTTAACTCGTTTAACTTTTTTTTGCACATAAACCATAACTGATTCATTATTAACGATTTTGCGGTCATTCTTAATAATTTATTGTTATCATACTAAAAATATATTTTAATTTAAGAAATTTATTATTTTGGAAAAGAGGATTTTATCTTCTACTATGTCATTGACATGGTACATAGTTGAAAGAACCCCAAAATATATTGACAATAGCACAATTATCAAATATAACACACGATTTGTTCCTTTTATTCATTAAATAGCACTTCAACTATGGTGAAACTTGGATATGTTTTGTTTGATAAAACAGGAAACCCACTAATAATTGAGAATGCCTTACTTTTTACTCATCAAGAGGCCTAAAAATGACTAATTTTGAACCAAAAATACAATTTCTTCCAAGTTAAAATAGCTTTTACTGAGTAAAAAATGGCAAGCGAGGTTTCAAATCATTGAAAACATCATACTCCAGGAATATTCAACAAATATACAGCAGAGGTAGTGTTGCTATTTTATTCATTATTATCATTTAGCAAATGAAGAAAGTAAAACTTAAAGACAATAAGATGCCAGGCTATCAAAGTACTTATTGAAAAAGGTTTATAATCTTTCTTTGTATATCCTACGTCATTTATGTCAACTTCTTTAGAAAATAAAGTGATAGAATTATAAGCAGAGAGTAGCTTAAAGCTTTAGCTCACACAAGTAGACCTTGCTTCATACTGGCTACAAGTAAATATCGATCTCTGTCAATATGAACAATCAAATTTATGTTGCCTTTCAACACAACTTGTTTATGTGAGTTATGATTTTCCACTATGGCTCTCACAAAATAAAAGCCAAGAAACAAAATGAAAACAATTTTGAATGATATACTAATTAGTCTCAGTATCTCACACATCCCACCGCG
The DNA here is from genome assembly GCF_016086655.4 of Lepeophtheirus salmonis. NCBI lineage: Eukaryota > Metazoa > Arthropoda > Copepoda > Siphonostomatoida > Caligidae > Lepeophtheirus > Lepeophtheirus salmonis. The sequence continues at coordinate 6,905,491 of NC_052133.2, read as the reverse complement.
GTTTGATATCATTATATCCCAGAGGCAAGCCAAAGTGTCTTACTGAGGGTAAGCATAATATATATTTTGGTTATTACAGCTGAAGGTGCCACAACAAATATCTACAACCCATTTTATTATTTTTTGCATAAACATTTTAGATATTTTACATATTTATTCGGGGAGGGGTGTCTCGGAAATGTTTTGAAAAAATCAAAAGTGTACCTTCATTTACAAAAGGTTGAGAACCAGTGCTTTAAATAATTAAACACCAGGTGTAATATATTTTTAACTGATACCCCGAATAACAGGTAGTAGTTATAATAAAAAACGATAAGGACTAGTTCTAAGACTGTTCACATTTATCAGGACTACTCTGATATAACTGCAGTCTTTTTAATGTTTATCATAGGTTTGATGAAAATAATTAATTTGCTCGTTTATAAGCCTATTCATTTTGTTAATATGATTCACACGAGTAATGCTACTAATTTACTTGTTCTGACAGCTGTTATTTATGTATTACACATCACTACAACATCTACAGTGATTAATTCTAGTTTATTATAGAAAATTCCTATAAAATAATTTAAATTTAATATAATTTTTATATTCCAAATATAATTATAATACTATTCAAATCATATCTTACTGAGACTCAAAACTAATAATATCATAATTAATTTTATAAAAATGCATTTATTTTTTTCTTTGTATTGAGCTAGATATGTGGACTTTAATAGTTTAATATATCCTTAATATAAAATACTGTGAATTTAAATAAAGTCTATGTTGATTATTCGTAAAAGATAGTAATGCAGACCGTCATGGTCCCTAATATTGTGTACAAAATCAAAAAGTATGGAAGCTGAAGAATCGCTAGACAGGTATCCAAGAAGTGGTTGCCCCATAAATTTTTTGTGTCAAACAGCCTCAAGATGACCCTGATTAGGTTACGAGCATGGTACAGGCTCGCAGACCCTTCTACATCACCTAGTTTAGGTCAAAGATTATCCCATCTGTCAATTCCAGTTTTTCCAATAACAATGTGCTTCTCCAACAGGATGGAGTATCTGCATATACTTCCAAAGTCTGTTCTCCAGAAGAAATTGTATTTTTTGGGACAAGAGAATGTACCTACAAGACTTGACTACTTGGAGTTTTTCTTCTGGGTGTATATGGAGAACAAGGCCTGTGGCAAATGCCACACTAATACTGAGGCCATGAGAGCCTCTGTCGGAGTTCTAAATCTGGAAATAATATTGATGCACCAGGCACATTAAGCATTCCTTGTTCAAATGGCATCATTTCTTATGATTGTAAAGTTTGTAACCCTTATCTACATCTAACGATATTGTTGTTACTATAGGAGGAAAAGATTTACCTCTATTTCCGTTCGATACAAAGCTCTCTTTTTATATCATTGAATAGGAAGAGAAAAATGAAGGATCTGATTGATATCTATATATTCTTTTCTTTTTATTGATCCGTAAATTAATAGGACCCTTATGATATAGTTCGATGTGTTGTAAATTATTGATAGTTTATAATCTCCCTAAGGATCAAAATCGTTTGTTTAATAATAAGTACCTATATAAAATCCCAAATAACTGAGAAGAGATTTTAAAGATATTAAGATTAAGGCTGATTTTTTTATTTTATAAAAAGGGTAATCAAGGAATAGTAACATTACAAATCCAAATATATTTTAGAAGTAGGGGTTTATTATCAAGGGAATAACGGATAACCAAATCATTACAAAGTTGGATATATTTTTTATTTTATATACATACATACAACTTTGTAATGATTTGGGTACATTTTGAAGTATAAAAAGGGTTCTCATAGAATATGTGTATTATTAATGATTGGACCTTACAAAAATATTGTTTTGTGAACAATATTTTTTTACGGTTTAATAATAGAAGGGCTCGATTTTTCATTTTTGCATTTTGATTGCAATTCTCATTTGGTATGAAAATTATTTCTGCAAAATGATATTGTCCTACGAGGTCATCTTTAGGCCAAACATCTCGATTAAATTATCAAAAAGCAACACCTATTTACTAAATGAGTTTACAGGGCTCGTAAGCAAAACGTGAACTGAATGACTGATTTTAGAGAAATGTCAATAATTTTATTTTTTGATAATTAATTTTGAAATTTTTTGTTACAAAACTTTGAACTACGACCTTTGTGAAGATATTCACTTAATATGGCCCCTCAGAAGCAATCACAGCCTCCACACAGCGGCGGAGAGGCTTGAGGAGTTGATGATGAACTTCTGGGATAAGTTGTTCCACTCATTTAAAATGGCGGCCTTCAAGGAGTCCCTGTTCGGGTGAAACGCCCGGTTAGTCTTCCTCTCCAAAGTGCCCCACACAGCAAAGTCCAACAGGTTCAAATCCGGCGAAGATGATGGCCACATGTCCTTGTGCCTAAAATAAGCCTTGTTGTTGGCACAGACCTTCTGGAATTTGGCCCATGTGTGTGAGGGTGTACCATCTTTGGACTACACTTAGTTATCCTATGGTGAGTGGCCTTGACCCATGGCAGTATGGTGCACTTCAGCACCTTGTAGTAGTCCTTCCGGTCGAATTTATCTCTAACCTTAAAAAAGGGAGACATCTTCATGCCGTCGGACGCCACAACCTTATAGACCACTATTTGGGCTGGATATTTAGTACAGAACACCCCCTTGACTTCCTCTGGTGATCCCCCTAGCTGACAGTCAATCTGACGGTACTAGACCTGGTCCATGGTGAAAATCTTCTCGTCAGAGAAAATTTTTAATGTGGATCCATTTGCCTTGATCCGCACAAGAACTTTCTGGGGTACTTGTGTAAGAGGATTACCTCAAGTCCTCCATAACAGCCCTCCTGATTCTTCTCTCGTACACGTCAAACTCGTTAGAGAGGTGATTCATGGATTTTTGGATGTTAGATCACTATTTTGCTTATTATCTCTATTTGAACGAGAACGCCTCTAATATTTTCTGGTGCTGTGATTTTCAAAATGTTTGTGTGAGGCCTCCACCTCAAATAGCAATTCAGCCTTTGTGCCTTCTACCTCCTTCTACTACATGCAACATATTATTGATATATACATAACGGGATTGAACATTTACGTTTGCTCATAAAAGACGAAGAGTAACCATAATTTGTTGTGAGGTTATCATTGTAAGTCCTTTTTCGACTCATAATATAATTAAAGATCCACATTCCAGTAATTTTTTCCTATATTCTTGTAGATGATGTAATGAAACGTTATGACAGCTAAACTGCTTTCCTCCAAAATATAATTTAAATTTTCAGGGTTACCATGTTGATTTTACTATATTTTTAACATGACTTTAATGCTCCTGATTAGCATCATTAACTATGGTATATGTAGTGGGTTCAAAATAAATACATAACAAGAGAGGGGGGATATGAGAATTCGAATAATCCTCAGCAACAAAAATCAGTTTGAATACTGAATGTCTGTACAAAGTCATCTTTATTGCATCTTTTAACTTTTTAAACCTACAAAGAAATAATAGTGCCCCCAAATTATTTGCTAGTAAGATAATGACCTCATACTCATCAATTACATACCACATGGCCCCAAATGTCCCAGACTTAACAAAGAAAAAACTTTTTTGTTAAAAATTGCCTTTTTTTAGTTTTAATAGCATCCACTTTATAGAGTGAAGTCCCTATAAACACTTTTCAAGCAATTGTCTAGCTGTAAATGTAATATTTCCCATCAAGAAGCAGTATCAAATTAAAGCACAAAATTGTTTTGGATCAATTATTTTATTAATAACAAAAGTATCACCACTCTTACCACAATAACTCACAAACTAAAGAACAGATTGTCATGAAAATGTTATTTGAAGGTTTTACCAGGTGAAAAGTAGTTTAATAAATAAATAGCACCATCTATATGTGAAGGCCGGGGGTTTTCACCCATATATTACATATAGGATGATTCTTTATTTAGTAAAAACAGTGATATAATTACATTTTGACCGTGAGCGGACTATTGGTCGAAAATATTCGCACTGGAAAAAAATTTGCCGAATGAAATTTCGCCAATGGACTATTTTCCAGATGGACATTTTACCGAAAGACAATTTTCCAAATTTAAATTTGTCCAAAGGACATTTGGTTAAATTTAGCCGAAAAACAATATTTAATATGTTGATGTATTCTTTTGTACATTTTAATAAGAATTTTCCAATATGAATCTTGTCGAATGATCCTGAATTAATAACAGAGAATTGATTAGCAATTCTTCCATTTTAGATGCTGCGGTGTATGTTTACTATTTAATTTGTTTAAATTACTACATGGTGAAAGATTCAAACTAAATTCAAACCACATAATACTTTTGAAAATGTATAATTTGAGTTCAGTAGATTACACTAAATATCTGATAACACTAAGAATAAAACCCAAAACGATGTAGTCAACAACTGACTCACACAAACCCAAATATAGATGAGTCATTTATAACGCCATTCTTCCGATTATTTTTTATCACAAATTATCAATGAAAAATATATTTGTGACATCTACAATATATTTTTATAAAACCTTTTTTTTTTTTTTAATTACTTTCAATTAATAAAATGTTTCATATAAAAGAATTATATATATTTATTTGAAAAGACGTGCCACTATTATCAAAGAAAAGTTTATTTATTTATTTCAGCAACTATAGTTGATATAAACATCAAATTAAAAAATGATGTATTGTCATTATTCTATTTTGTATAAAAATTATTTATTTTAATATTAATAAAAATTAATGTTTAACCTTTAACAAACTATAAAATTATCAAAAAAGGTGTGTCAAGAAGATAGCAGGTAAAAAAATATATTGTTTTCAGTAATGAAACCTAAGTTACTATGTAGCATATGCATACCATTTCTACCATTTATTTGTAGTCCATTTGTTGATTAATCTGCTATTTCTTTCTTAAGCACTCATCTAACCATTTTGAAATGATAAATAGTAAGAGAAGAAGATTCGTGTTTGTATCTGTTGAAAAATATTAAAGATGTGTATATAAATCTCAAGCATTATTGAGGAAAAAAGGAAGCTAAAAATTGACGTTGTAAATCTAATAATTTTTGAAGGAGAGCAGCTGACCTCCCATTACGTTTTATAAATTACCTATAAGCAGCTATGAGAGGAAGGCAATAAACATATGTCCCACTCAGTACCTAGCTAGAAAATTGCAGGAATTACTCCGTTTTCGATTCTTAATTCTACTTTACACAATTCATCATATTTAAGTTTGCACTTAAGGAAATGGTCAAAGCTTGAGTTTTGATAACAATTACTACAAAAATCAGCTTGTATTATATTCTAATAATCATTTGCAATTGTTTTTACTGAACAAAATTGGTTGTATCTTCAAAAGATGGCAGAATGGGACCCTAAAGAATTATTTAGAAGTGCCATCAAGCTACTCTAAGAAGAAAATACGTGACCTCTTCTTTAAAGTTTGCTGTAATAAATACAAAAAAGATAAAGGCATGAAACATTCACATGTACTAAATATATACTCATACTATATATATATATATATATTCATACTAAAAGAATCGAAATCGAAGGCTATCAAACTTGGACGTGAAAGCATGTGAGTAACTATTTTTACTTACACTGTTAATGGGTCTTTTTTAGCCCGACTCAGCAATGGAAGAACACAAAGAGCCACAAAGTGTAGATCAATATCAACAAATGTCCGTCTTTCTCATATGAGAGACATGAAACAATTCAAAAAGAAGACAAAGATCTTTGTATTTTAAAATTTACGAAATTTACATTTATGAAATGTACAATTATGAAAAAATTATTGATAATAACTTTAAAATCTAATATATTTAAGGAATTTAAGGTACCTTTGTGTGATTGCGTTCATTGCCTTATGTTTGTATAATTTTATTACAGTTCATTTATATAGTAAACAACAATAAATTATTTAACTAACTAAAAGTGGGGTTGTCTTCTTGTACACCCCTATTATTTACAAATAATTCCGGGTTCTCTTATCAGTATGTTAATATATTTATATCTAAATTTTAAAGAATAAACAATATTCCAAAAGTTTTCAAAGAATGTTTCCTTAAATTGCTTTGTTCTTTTTATTTATTAGATTTTTTAGATAGTTGTCTAATCTTAATATCTTTCAAAAAATAAATTCTCACTGCAAACGTTGTGGACATTAACATAATTAATGATTAAATTTGAAAATGGAATAAGAATTGAAATAGAAAAGAGTAAATAACGGTTTCTTTTTTATCAAAGTGATATATTCCAAGCTTATTGTGGCTATGAAGGTACAATAATTTACAACAGGTCATTAATTCTAACAAAAATAATAAATAACTTAGCCTACAAATTTTATCATTATAAGAACAAAAAGTTTTCCATCGGACCTTGTATCTTTTTATCTAATGGCAGGAATATGTTATAATAATATTTTATGATTGTATATAACTCCTTACACGTAATAAATAATACAGGTGGAATGGAAAAGTTGTAAAAGAGGAGAAAAATCAATTTTTTACTTTGTCTATTTTACTCCTAGGGAAGAGACATCATATTTATTAAAGGAAAAAGGTTTCTACGTTTCATATATTTACCATATATTTATTTTATTTAGAATCTCTAATTTATGGAGTGTCTTCATTAAAATGGTTTGATGTTCAACTTTTTTTGAATTTCGATTACAAGCAGTGTGGAAAAGTTGTCATATCGTATGAATATCACCTATGCAAACTTGCATTGTCCTACGAGGTCATCTTTAGGGGACATCTCGATCAAATTATGAAAAAAGGCAAAAACTATTTTTTTAGCAAATATAATTGCTCAAGAGATCATTTTCAGTTATTTAAAAAAAAAAAAAAGAATGACATTTTTCCGAAATATTAAAGTAGTGTTTTTTTTTCTTAAATTGTATATCGAGCAAAAAAAGAAATAAATGTTGGGAAAATTGGATGATCCGCGTATTGTGCGCATACTTTATTTAAATTTTCAGAAAGGACCCATCCATTTTTTAATGTTATTTCCTCATTTACGGTAGCTTTAGGAGAAAAAACTTTATAAATCTTTTTTTATGTTGGAATAATGTTTATCCTTATTAAAAAATATAAAATATCGATAAATGCTGTATTTTAGTACGTATGGACGAAATAAATCACTTTTTTCTCATTCAAACTTTAAAATAAATGTGCTACCTAAAGATGACATCGTAGGAAAATGAAATTTTGCATTACCTATTTTGTACCACATGACAACATTTCTGAACTCTCCTTGATTGAAATTCGAAAAAGTTAAAAAAATAAAAACCTAGTTTCATGTCACATCAGCATTGTTGAGTCAGTCATATTTGGGGTCAAATTAATCAAATTTTATAAGAAGGGAAAACAGACAGACTGCAACCTTTACAGTTTATCAAAAATATAGTTATCTATTTTTTTTTTTTTTTTTTTGCCGCATCGAACTTAAGTAGTCTACTGATATTTCTATTGAAACCACAATCTCAGACCTCAAACCGATATTTCGTCCCTGTCAAATTGTAGAGAGTTGTATTATTCGGGCTCAATCTGCAGTTTTTCTTCGCTATCGTCATTTATGAGTGGTAGAAATATGATTTAATGCAGGTTGCTCATCTTCATATGAAGATTGTGTTGATGTTCACAATTTTAAACATACATTACTTAATCCACAATTAATCTATAGAATCATTCTTGACTGAATTTCTTTTTGAGGCAGGACCAGACCTAACTTTTTAAAGGACAAATATACTTTGGCCAATAAAAAATTATACTGGCCTCAGGTCGGTCTTGGATTTGAAGACCAAACCTTAAAAATTGTTATTTCCTCATATCCATTCTTATTTTCATACTGCAGACACTAAATTAACAAATATAAATGCAAGAATAAGATATTCTGGCATTTATACTTTCCCACCCCTAATAAATCAAAAACAAAAGTAATGTTACAAATATATATTGTCCATAGATACTACTTTGATTTATTTCAAATATCTCTTTTTATCATTGACATTAAGAACTAAAGTAATTTTATGAAGTTACATCAAGATTTATAGGAATTTTGTACATTTTATTTAGTTAAAATATCACCTATGACGTCAATTTCCTTTTAATGTACATTGTGACGTCCGTGAAAATACTTTGTAATAAAACCATTTATTTTTCAATTGTTAATTGAATAAAATATCTATACATCTACTCAAAGGACTTAATTTCAAATCCTCTTCACAGGACATTGTCCTGGAAACTAACCCCGATAACCAATTGTCAATGGGGATCTAATTTAAATATTTATTTTATAAAAGTTGTTGAGTATTGCTTAGAAGCTATTGATCTCAATTTCAAGAGAGAATAATCCCATTGGATTACAATTTACGTGTTCATATTAGTGATTTTGATGAAATTTTTAAGTAGATCATATTGGAATGTGAGTGATTAAATTAAAAGTTTTATCATCTAAAAAATATATTTTTTTATTAATATGGCTCCAAGCGAAGATGTCTTTTATGAAGTAATGATTGGATTATTAAAAAATTTAAATTTTTGCTGAATAACTATACTAAATCGAATGTTGTAATTAAAGTTGCAAAAAAAAAAAAAAATTTGCTACGTTATGCGTTTGCTTACATATCATCCATACATCATTTTGTTGATCTCACAAAGTCTTGGTCTCGATCCCAAAAGGTCAGATGGTATATCATAACAAATGATAAATAAGATCATTAAATTTGGTGGATTCAGATCATCTAATCAACTTATCATCGACGTTATGTTTGAGGTATAATTGTTGATAGTGTTATGTTGGCTCTAACATATTCCATCAAGTAAGGGCTATCAGTGAACTTTGCAACAAAATCCTTGACGTAGATCTTGACAGGGGACATGAACTAAATTGACTTTATCGTACATTTGAAGTAAAAGCATTTAACATTATAGATTTTATGTTGTTTTTTTTTGTGTAAATAGGAAAGAGAAAAAATGATTTCATCTGAAACCCCGGTCTTTATTCCGATCCATTCTATATTATAGCTTTTCAAAACAAAACAAAAAGAAAAACATAGCATTTCAATGTTAAGAAAATTTTATATATTTTCTGGATTTGACGATAACAATCTAAATTGCAAAATATAAAATTTTAGACATCAATGATATATCATGACTTTTTATAAATAATAGATTGGTATTGCAATTGATATATATTTTTTGGACGTTGTATTCACTACCAACCATCTACTTGTAAAGACTTGGCATCCCAAACCCTAAAGGAAAGGAAGTAACTACAATAAAAATCTTGAGAGGTATTGGGAGAAAATAAATTACTCAATATTGTCACGTAATTACTTTTCAACTATTTTTTTTATTACATTATTAATTATGAATTCGACTAATTCTCAAACTTGAAAAAATACCCTACTTTAATAAAGTTACTCTAACTGTCCTCGAAATATTATCTGCAAAACTCAACCGAACTCTACTTATTAATACTCGAAGTTTTTGAATTTAGATTAATCTTATCTACAGTTATACTTCATAATACTTGAATTATATAGATATAACTCAAGTGAAAAATTATAAAATATTAGTGTAGATACTCAGTCGAAGACCAACCTTTTTTATAATCCCCTAATATGATTTTTTCTATGCCAATATATCGGTCCGTACTACGAACTCAGACCCTAGACCGAAATTCGATCGTTTTCAAATCGTGCACCGATTTTTGTGTTCTCAATAAATAGCCAAATTTTATCGGTCAGAATCTTTGTACCGATTTTTTACCCATTTCTTATGGATGAGTTGCACAAACATGATGCATGCAACATATTAAACTTCATATGGCCCCCATGTTCCATTGTCACAATTTTGAAACAACGATGATGTTATCAACGATTCAGAGACTAATCAAAAATGATTTTTTGTGTATCATCAATCCAGACTGAAATATTATTTGAGCCCAATTATACTGAATTATCCTTTGAAAATGGTCCAAACAAAAATTATTTAAAGGATCAAATTAGTTTGGTCTATTAGAAAAATCAACAGTCTTAGACTGGTCTAGGATTTTGAGACCTAAACCCAACACTATTAATTATGGACCTTTATCCATATGTTGTTATTTCTTTTTTATGTGTTTACTACATTCATGTGTTATCCCTGGGTTTTTAACTTCATATAATTTACAAAAAATATACTTAGAAAAAAGAAAAACACTACCTGATAATATTATTATGTGTAAGCTTTTACAAAAAAGTACCCAATAAGAATCTTTATAAAACATAAATACATAGCATTTAATAATTGTAAGTTCATATATTTACTAATATTTGTAAACCAAATCAACAAAAAGCGTTATTGACAAGATTTATGTTAAATATAAACAAGTATGGCACAGACACACATAGGCATACGCATGAAAAAACAATGTTCCGCACATTTTATATAGTTTTTCATGAAAGGTGGAAAAAGTAAGTCCAAGTCGAGCTTAGTTCGAGTGTGTGAATATTTTTATTTAGTCTTTGAGTGACATCCAGTCAAAAAAGGGAAGTGTTCGTCCACACAAAAACGTACTCTTAGGGAAAAATGATTTTTAAGGTTAATTTTTGACATCAAAATTACAGGAAGGAAATGGACGAAACCAAAATACCTACTACTTGGCTGTAACAATATCAGGGACATAAGAACTATTCACATTTTCATCCACCTGGCTTGCATTTTCGCCTATATTGATGAAAAACTGTTAAATATGGGATATTATCTTTTTTGTATTATTTTCTCTTTTTTATTATTCATCCGTTTTAAACTTGCATCCATACAAGGCACGCTTTCCGTTACAACTAAAAGAATAAGAAATAGTCTGACAACAACGTTAATGCTGTAAATAACTTGTACTAGCGGCTTGTACAAGTTGTACTTTGTATAAGCAAAATGTACCAATTATTAGGATGAATCAATTTTACTCACTAAAAACGCTCATTTCCCCATTTCTATAAATGATAATAAGTTTTCAATTAGAAACATAAACATTCTTAACCGGCTTTAACGATAAAAGTATATTTCGTATTCTAGTGAACGCGAAGCTTTTTGAATTTGAATAAAACAAGTACACAATTGATATAAAAAATGTTACACTTTTGATGGGGCCTGAGGGGAAATTTTCATTTGCTAAATATATTCCAACTATTAACATTTCGTATGTATTTGGTTTTTTTGAAGATTGAAAAGTACTTTGCGTGTACTTTCTGTCAAAAATTGAAGTAATTGTTTGAAAATCGTTTTGGTATTCAGTCAAACTGATTAGATTGTGGAACTAAAATTTTATCAACTCAATGAAACAAATATTATTCTTGCCTTGATGACTTTACTCAAACTCGACTTGACTCAATAGTCAAAAACTTGAACTCGACTTGACTCAATTTTCAAGTACTCAAATTTGATAGTTAAAAATATGATATAATCATTCAACGTTAAAAGTTTACACAATGGTTTTCTTAGCACATGACAACTTTTCCACAATAGACTTAATTGAAATTTAAAAAAAATACAAAACAAACCGACATTGGGGAGATCTTGATGAAACAGATTTGAATCATTTATATCTATAAATTTGGACACAAGCTGATGCTCATAAACCAGAAAGGTAAGGTCAATAATTCTTTTTTCTTTTATTTTTCAAAATACCCCCCCCCCCTCCTCTGCACCCAACATTGCCTCTACAGAGACCTTGAACGTCATTACTTAAATTTTCGGACATTTTCACCCCCTCTCTCTCTCTCAACTGTAACTTTGATGTCTGCCACACATTTGGGAGGTGTTGCGCAGGCCTTCCTTTCGACTTCACCCCAAACAGTATATTAGCAAGGTGAAAGGTCAGGTGATGAAAAGGCCACACATCCCCTTTTCTATAATCCTGTCAAACTGCTCTTGCACCACTTTTGTACCAATGAACTTCTGTGGGGTGTACAAGAATCTTCTTCACCCTCCTTAGGCTTATTAACAGTAGCCACATCCTTCCTGGAGCAAGAAATAATAAGGTATATCTTCAGTTGATACATGTGCCTCAAAAAGATCCGACACCTGCTACCTGTTGGACTCCATCTTGAACTGAGGTTTGGATAGAAAAATTATTGACGGACCAAAATTGTTAAGTTTTAAACTATTTAACATACTGATACAACAAAAAGATGCGTTCATATAGAAACTATTTTTAAATAAATTTAATCGACGTGATGTTTCCGTTTTGCTTCCCAACACTTTACAGTTTACATATATTCACAAATTAGCGCCTGTACCTGGCATTGCTCGAACTTATTTGTTAAAGTATCGCACAAAGTTTTTCAACGTCTTTGTTACCCATTTTCATTACATAGACAATTTGAAAAATGAAACTTTTTTGATATTTATAAATAATTTTGCCATGTATGGTATATTTACAGTATACAAGGTAAACTACTAGACTTTTTCATAACGAAAAAATAGAGCATGAAGGAATACAGTATTCAGGCTTTATCATCGAATTTTTTATTTATCTATTTTTCTGTTTTTCAAATGATGTACATTGGTTAGAACCATGGCCTCTAACCTGGGCCTCAAAGTGCTACAGCACTTCGTGTTGAAAGGCTCGCACATGGCTGCGTACAAACTGCTCCTACACGCAGGTCTTGTGATTACCCAAATTTCGGTGAGGGGTAGAACTGGTTTTCTCCTCAATTAGGTCCCAAAAGGCATAGCCGAGCGGATGACAGTCTGTAAAAGAGGGGAGGGGGGGGGGCAAATCAAAATTTATTTTTAAAGCAAAACAAAATTTCGGGCCTCTCTTGACCCAGTTGCCCTTGGTTTGCTGTTAAAAGCTGTTGCTGATGTCTTTTTACATAAGATACCTTGTTGAAATCCTGTACATACCTCCCAACAGTCTAATCACTGACATTGAGAGCCTTGGCATGAACTTATTTATGGTGATCCCGAGTTCCTGCTGTTTAACAATGCCAGAGGGCATCCCAAGGATCCGACCCAAAGCAACCATACTTTCAATATTGTAAACAAGACAACTGGAGCACCTTACAACCTTCATGATATCTTCGACACTCACTTGGGCGTGGAGCAAATGAGACACCCTTTGCCTTTTTGCCTCCAAGCTAACAACTATTGATTGCTAAATGGTTTTTTATTGTTTCTTAACAACAAAAGTCTTTTATTTTTGTAACACTACCAAGTGTTTTAAAATATTCAGCATAAAGAAATCTAGACAATTATAAAGTAACGTTCAGGTTTTACTTCACACACTGAAAATGGTATATTTTTATACGAAATTGACATTAGGGATATAAAAAAGTTATATGCTAAATATCAATGCCGCAAAAACAAAGACATGTAATCATTAAATAATTTCATGCGCAATTTTTATATATTATAAATATACTTTGCTATAGTTTTTCACATACTTAATGTTTCGTTTAAGAATGGAGATAGCTAAAATTTATTGGCTATAAATGTACAAATCAGATATCGTTGTGTTGTTGTTTTTTTTTAAATATAACCAATTTACATAAATGTGTTTTTATATAATATATTCCAACTTAAGAGTGAAAGCCTGGTTATACATTAAAAGATTTTTCCAAGATAAATTTCCCCTCTTCTCTTGTATTTCAAATAAACAGTGTAGTTTACACACATAAATAGAACCGTCCCAGATGAATGTAACGCGCTTCATTGTTTTTATTTCTCTCGCGCGAGTGTGCTATAGAAAGGAGTTATTTTAGCAGCGCAGTTACTGTAAGTGTCTTTAGAAATCATTTGCAAACGAAGTTTTTAGAAATAACTTTTTTTTCCGCTGGCCAGTTTGCTACTACGCTTATGTGTGATAGAATCATTTATTAAATATTAATAATATACTCTAAATGAATACGCAATTTACTTTGTAAAAAAAATAAAGCGAAAAATCATAATGTAAAAAGAAAAAATACTACTAAAAAATTTATCCAAAAATTAGTTTGATGAAAAAATAGTTTTTTTTTTAGATATAATAGTTGTTGTTTTCTGAATAATCATATAATTCAAAATGGAATCAAATCGTGTAACATTCGAAATAGGAGGTGAAGTGTCAGATAAAGTGAAAACATTAGAAACAGAAGAAAAGTCTCCATATGAATATAATTGTGATACTCTGAAACAAGATCTGGAGCGGAATCAAAGTTGTTCCAGGTTATTAGGTATCCCTTCTTGTAAAAAAATAAATGGCAATTCAAAAGGGAATACGTCTCCAAATTCGGCTTTACCTCGAACCCTTTCTACCTCCGTCCTGCGTATAAAGAACAGGCGTTCCTTTTGGGAAAAGTTTATGAGGTAATTTAAACGTTATATATCTTTTAATGACCCTATTTTAAAAAATACAATATAATATAATAAATATTTACAAAAACTTCAGAGACATTTTTGCTTTATTTAAGAGAAAATAGAAAATAACAAATGTGTTGAATTTAGCAAGTAATGTTCATCAATGAATACTTAATTAACCAGGTTATATTTTTATTAATTTTTGATAATCCTTGTTGTATTCAGATGTAACGGTTCAAGCTTAAGTCATCTCGAATTATTTTTATTCCAAACTTGTACGGAAAGAATAATACATTTCTATTTTTCAAATAATTATATTATAATTAAATCCTTTAAAAGCAACGAATTTCACTTAAAATTTGTAAAAAATCCTTGCTGTAATTAAATATAAATAATATCTTATTTAAAATGCTTTTTTAGGGCTTTATTATAGTTCCATAATCAAATATTTTGATTAAAATATAGTAAAAATTATTAGTTATTTCAAATTATCCCAAAATTGAATATATAGCAAATAATTTACCAAAATATACAGATATCAGAAACAACCCTTCTTCAAGAAGTACAAATAGAGTCTCCAATCTTTTCTCAAACGTGCAAGATCTTGAGCATTTTCATCAAGCTCAATGTTAAACATCAAGCAATTAAATATATTTTTAAGAGTATCATATTCCCAATTAAACAAATTCAAATTACTTTAGAGTCAAAATCTAATTGCGAGTCGTAGCTTTCAGTATATATTACTTTGATTTAATTGATTATTCAAAGATCAAATGTTTACCATAGACATCAAGTAATTTAAAATGCAGATGTTAAATCTTTTTTTTTTCTTATTGTGGATGGACTTTTATAAAGATTTATTGGAAATTTGTCCATTTCATGTTGTAAAATAGTACTTTTTTTACCTCATAAATACATACACACGTACAGTTCAATATTTCAAAACCAGATTGAGTCACTTATAGTCAAATTACTTGGATAAATTATGATTTCCAATACTTTTTGCTTAAGTTTAAAACCTTTGTGTATTTACGAGACTAAGGTATATTGGTTCCGACATAGCTTCTTTTAACTATACAATCTATCACTATCTTATTCCTATATTATATATGAACATGAATTTTGGCATCTTTAAGAATGCAATTTGTTAATCTTCTCTTTGCTCATAATTTGGCTCCTAAGTAATATTTAATTGGGGTTTTTAGATCAATAAAAGTACTTGGGAATATGTTGCATTGAAGAACGCTGTTGGCTTATAAAATGTTATATATTGTTCATATTATTCTAATGAAATTCATTGCTCAATTTATCATATCTTTGTCCTAATTTACATGAAAAGTTAATAAAAGAGACTAAATTTGATTATCTATTCATTATATTTTATGTTAATTCACAAAGAAGTGTTAGTTATAAATAACTTTGGCTAAAGGAAAGACATAATTTTATAATTGAAAATCTACACAATATTAGTGTTGTCACGGTTTCAACATTTCTTGTACCGGTTCCGGTCCTGGAATTGACATTGATGTACAATACTTATAGATACTTTTTGAGTAATTTTTTTTTGATAAATGTTGATAAGGACCAGGGACAAACTTTTATCATTTAGTGAGGGAGGGGCTTACCCCCAAAAATTATCAGCACCCTACTGCTATTACTTATATATATTGAGTTTGACCCCTTTCCTCAAAGGAGCTAATAACGCCACTGTTTATGTCAATTCACATGCGCTTGCAAGGCCGTCCTCAGGTTTGTATGTGTTTTGGGTTGGGTGGAAGAGGGGCCTAAATAACCATTTTTTTATTAAAGATAATTTTCAATCATTCTATTATTAATAAAGGAAATTTGGTTTGATTAGATCAGCTACAATTAGTTGCTACGAGGGGGGAGGAAATACACAAAGACATTGGCGAGACCTACTCAGATGTTGATCTTCAATTCTACTCCGAGTCCAACAAGGATTTACAATAATCATAACATTGCAACAATCATCAAGGTTATTTCCTATCTTTTATGAGCATACAATAATATTTAATTAGGTTGTGAATTAAATTGAATCTAGCAGGAAAGGAATATAGGAATGAATAATGACAACAGCTGAAGAAATAAAATTAATTTTCCCCAATACAAATTCCAGATAAATGGGAGAGCTAAAAAATACACCAGATTTGCATTACTTTTTACAATAATACATTTTATACCAAACAACATCACCATTTTTCTCTATATACATACATATATGTATAATGTATATAAAATGTTGCTAACATAGTAACTATATGATATAAAAGTTTTGATATATATTCACAGTACCCACAACATCTGACATCATTGGTAGATAAACAATGTTCGTGAACACAAACGATTAAAATTTTTATTAATTTATGGACAACTTTAATTCACTTATTTGGGATCGAAAATTCAAAAATGTATTTCTCTATTTTTCAAAGGTATGACCAGTAATTACCCAACCGGTGCTCTGCAGAGCACAAAGGCTCTGTATAGTATAGTCTAAGACTCTGGGAGGTTGTCAATGTCGACAAAAAATTTCTTTCAAAAAACATCAAAAATTACAAAATGAATATTCTTAACAAAAAATAGTCGTAAAAAATGTTTCAAAACATGTAAATTCTCATTCTATATTTGGTAAAAATTAGATGATCCTTAAAAAATACGTATTGGTGCTCCACAGTGATACAAAGGTTGATAATCAATGGATTAGAATATAATAATACAAAAAATATAAATAGTGATAGTTTATATATTTTATTTACAAGAATATCTTTCAAAACTATTACGTAATGGATGAGGGGTCATACTTTTTATCTGAAGTATTTAAAAAAAAAAAGAAATGACCTAATTCTTTAGATTAAAGTAGATATTACAATAGAAAGCACATATTCCCTGGACAAGAGTTAGAAACCTTCCATACACTAGCGTAAGTATATCAATATTTTCTACCCCTATCGTATTAATAAATAATATACATATTATAGATAATTGGTGTAATAATATTTTTTTCAATGTCTTTTGTAATGTGTATCTTGCATTGTAATAAGTCAGACTTGTAAGATTTTGCATTAAAAAAAACTTATTTGATAGTTTTGAGCTTATTTGAGCAGCTGTCAAAGATGAACACCAGCAATAAGGAAATACCCCATATTTTATAAGTTTTCTTCGATAAAGGATAAAGCACAAGCCAGCTGGCTCAAAATGTGAAGAGTGTTATAGTCTCAATACTGTAACAGACAATCACAGCAATCTTGATTTTGTCGATTCCATTGAATTAATTTGATGTCAAGGATACTGTATCCTCTGAAGGGCCAATTGTCCAAAATGTGCAAAATAATGGAAATTGTTGAGTCCGGCCCTAATGTGAACATTCCTTTGCTTGACATGGAGATAAAAATTAATGGGATTTTTTTTCTTTTTAAATTCATTAAAAGTAATGGATTTTTTTTTTTGTGTACCTAGGTACAACTATGTTTTAACTTAATATCTTATAAAAACATAAGATAATGGATTTCTGTATAGTTCACCTAATATTAAGATTTGAATGATATGAATATATCTAAATAGCTATTGTAACTGATTTCGTGGACATAGAGAACTCATAAAAAGTGACTTTATGAAGCTCCTGTTTGACAAAAAAGTACAACTAATGCAAACGACCTCATTTTTCCTCGTGACGTATTCATTTATTTAAAATTAAATCTTCTTTCCTCTTTACCCCCTACTTTTTTTTTTAATTTCAATATTTAGAAAAAAAGTATAAGGAGGAAATACAAATATGAGAATGGTTGAATTAACATAAAACAATTTTAAACAAAATTAAGAAATATTTTTGTCTTCCGCCCAATATTTCATAGACATACGAGGTGTGTCGAAAAGTAGGGTTACTTTTTAAAGTTTGTGGGCACCGTCTATTTGGTATGGTGTATTTTTTTTTATTGTTTATGTAATTACAATCGTAAAAGGACATATGTTATTGTTTATAGCTATATATATTATGTTAAGTTTGTTTTTGAGAGGCATAATGATTAGATGTATTTTGCATTTTTGGTATTTTTTTGCTATGGCCTTTCCATTTGGACAATTGGCTTTGGTTTTGATATTATAACCATATACCCTTAATTCGTCACCAGTTATGATCTTTTTGAGCAGTTCCAGATCATCAGTGACGTCTGTCAAAAGCTCATAAGTGATGCTTATTTGACAATATTTTTGTCAGAAACAAGTCTCATGTCGAAAACATGCAAAAAAATGTTAAGGAACGAACCAACCTATAAGTGAATTTCCTCAGCAACTTCTTTGATAGTTTTTAACTATTATCATAAAACATTTTCTTCACCAATTCAACGTGCTTGGGTGTCTAGAGCGAGGGTTGTCATGGGTATATTCACGGCCATCTTGGAAGAGTAAACACAACTTATAAACATCTTTTCTTTTTACTCAGAACATTTTTACCGTCTGCTACTGACAAAATTTCAAGTATTTTTAGAGCAATTAATATCATTTTTTATAAAAAAATTACATGCAAATTCTTTGATCCATGCTCTTCAATCACAAAAATTGTCACACAAACAAAATACTTCTAACCATTAGGTTTCTCAAACACAATCTAAACATATTATATAGCTTTATATAAATGTATGTTCTTTTTTTAGTATACTAACATAACAAAATAAAAATATATAGCATACTAAATATACGTTGCCCACGAAATGGGTAAAGTAACTAAACTATTTAAACACATCTCGTATTTGACTAAATTATAAGCTTTTTATTTAAAGTTTTGGCATGAATTATTCAAGAGTTTTAAGGATATAGTTTTTTGATTCTTGAAACTTATTTCCACCCTGATATAACATTTCAAATCAAATTTATCAGTTTGTAATTATTTTATTGTGACGATGAATTTTGGATTCTTAAAGTGTTATTTGCAGTCCCTCCAAAAGATTAATCAAAATAATTTTGGATAAAATTGCGGATAATTTATTGAAGAATATAAATGTTATTTATACTACATTTAAGAAAAATTATTGTAACTGGATTTTTTGTTGATAATGATGTGAAATCAAGAATAATTATTCATCTTAGATAGCAAGTTATTTCTCAGCAATTTTTTTGATTCTTAGTCTTTTTGGGTATTTCACATAACAATGAAAACGAACTAAAAATATAAAATATTGAGCAAAAAATAAGTTATTTTTCATTAACTATGCTGAATAGTTATATTTATTTGCATGAATAGCTTCAAACATAATTTCTGTTTATGCATTTCTACTTAATTTATTGTACTACATTAAAATTAATTCAGATTTAGAGACCACTAAATTAAGTTGATGATAATTAAAATTTATTTATATTGGGTCATTTCGCTTTGTTGTAGGTATTTGACTTTTTAAAATGATATTTAATTAATTGATCTAGAACAATATATATACAGTCAAAACTGGCCTAAGAGTCACCTGATTAAAGCCTATCACAGCACTTAAGGGTCCTTATCCTGTTCTGATGCAGAAATTTCTTAGCATAAATAAATGTATTAAGCGTGTCCCTACAATCTTTGGGCAGAGGTCTCACAAATAAGTGCATATTTATTACATAGGTTAATAAATTAATATGATTTTAACGGAAACTTTTTAATTCTTACATAGACTTTTTATTACAAAACAGGGAAAGCCGACAATATAGTCATAAGCCCTCTCCTGACCAGTTAATAAATAAAAAATCTATGCATTTATATTCATTAATTAATGTTTTCCCAATATTTCTGTCTTTCTTTCCCTGCTTACCTGAGAGTGATCAACCTGCCATTACTGCCCGGAACTAAATTTTATCCTCTATTGTTTTTGTTCTATCCCTTAACTTTTGAATTGTTTCAAGATATCAAAACTGGTTTAGGATGTCACCTGCACTATGCAATCACTTTTTAAGTTGAGCTTGCCTGATCGCTTAAGACAGGTTTGACTGTATTATGAAAATGTTTAATTATAATATTGGAGAAGGGTAAAATGTAAATAAAAAAAATTGTATAGTTGAAACAAACGTTTTTGTAATAAGTTCAATCCATTTCAATACATTTCATTGGTAAAATTATTAATTAATTATTATCGATACTCTACTTCAAAAGTTATCAAACTTAAATTGTACAAAAATGAGTTCTTTAATCACGTCACAAATTGCATAAAAGAACAGAAGTTATTTATAATAATGAACAAATGTTAAAAAATATCTTTAAAAATATTAATCAAATGGGTTAAAAAATATCTTTAAGAATGTTAATCAAATGGTTTAAAAAATTAAATAATTATTATTAAAATTAACAAATGCAGGATAACTTTTTTTTATTATCTTTGCCTCCAATGTGGCAGGCTTACAGAAAATGGATGTCATGAGCAACTAATAAACTTGATTTCAAAATAAAAATGATCCTTAAAATCAATAGTAGTCAACAGCGTCGTATTTATCTCCAATGTCTTTCTAATACAGGCTCCGTGCACTGTTTTTGAAATTGGGGAGCCAATAACTACGGTGAAAAGAATTGACAGTTTCACTGCTATGTGACGTTAAATTCTCGAAAAGTATGGATGCCATGCTCCCCTAAGGTGCGGACCCTGTTAAACTAGAGATATATTCACAGATTAACAAGATTTTATGTGAGTTCCACAAAAGAGACTTAAAGGAACAAATCGATAAATATTTAATAAAAAGGCGGAGGCGGGGAAATCACCTTGAATTGATGTAGATTTAAAAAAATATAAATGTACTATGAAAATATTTGGACTCACATCATTGTTGAAAATATGATTTTTGTTGAAAAACATTACAGTTTTATTATCGTTGCGCTCTACAAAAGTCAAATTCTTTGTCATTTTGTTGACTGACAGTTTGTGAAAAGTGAAAATAATTAAAATATTTGTAAATAATACGTCCATAGACGAGAACAATATACATTTCTTTTAAATTTGAATATAAGTTTTTCTTTTTCAAAAGCTTTTATTCTTGAGGAGGGAACATCTAAATGTAAAATGTGTCAGCTTATGAATGACATAGAGTAACACTGATAAAATGTTGGAAAGTTATGAGGCTAAGTCCCAGTTGGACTTAGATTATAATGGAGGATAACAAATGGAGTAATTCAAATCTAAGTTCTTGCAAAATACGGAGTAGGGCTTGTGTTTATTTCCTTCCTCCATAGTTGCTCGCACCTAATCCAATGAAACATCATAAAACCTAACCTGCTATCCTCTGAAATATTCTTCAAATTATCAGGATTACTTACTCAGCTGATTTTTTTGTTTTTACTTACGGGCATGTTTTGTTTTTTTACAACTCGAGTAATAAACATAAATGTTTTTTGCTTTATTATTATTTCAGACGTTTTGTCTTTTTTTTCCTTAGAATTCCTTTCGATTCAACAAGTCAACAATAGATAAAGTTATATAAGAAACTTTCATCTTTGTATGTTACTTGAGAATATTGCAAAATCGTATACTCACAACAACATATTTTCTAAGTTATTTATATTTATTCATTGAAAATACCTAATATTGATAGATTTTTTACATAAAAGTGTACACTATACCGGGTTTGAATGCAGGACATTTATAAAAAAAGAGGAATAAGAAAAACACGTATCAGCTGTACAAACTGTGTGTATTGACATCCTCCCGCAAAAAAAAATAACACAGTCAATCAAAAAATGGCTTTACAAAGCGACAAAAGAAAGTAGGTTGCTGCTCTACTTTGCTCAGAACACATGCCAATAGAAATATGAAACTTGACTTAGGGAAACAAGCGGCTTTTTACAACGTCAAGAAGCCTATTAACTCTATAAGGACCAAATTAATTTCTGACAACTTTAAAAATATTGAGAATGGTTTTAGCTTTAATATACGGCATTTATTATATAACTGGGAGAAAATAAAATATAAATATAAATTATTACATTTTTTATTGAAATGAAATATTGTGTATTATTTTGTGAATAATTGATAAAAAAGTTCATTCAAAATGGCACATATATGTACCAAATAGTAGCTCAGTCTAAAAAAAGTTAAATGATATTACATATTATTATAATTTGTTTTGTCCATAGCTTATCTAGAAGTGTAGTTAATAGTCAAATTTGGTGGAATTCTATCGTCATTCCTTGCAATATGAACAATGATGCAAGACACTTTGTAGGCCGTTTAACATAAGGAATATTATGTTACTACTCCAGTTGTAAAACTTTTGCTCAAAAAGTTATTTCTGCCAATACAAGTATCAACATTTGTTTAAAATGTAACATATATGTTCCGATGGTCCTTTTAGGGTTAATGAGAGGATTGATCTCAAAACGAGCTTCAACAAGATGATGCACCGCCACACACAGCAATGGTAACTTTGCGTTCATCTGACCTTTTTGTGGAACAAAATTGCATTCCATGAAAAACGAAATGGTCACCATACTCGCCAAACCTGTTTTACTTTTACTTTTGACTACATGCCGAGGCCAGGGCCTACCGGAAAAGGGCACCGAATATCGAATCTCTCAATGGTTCCCTGGATGAGCGTTGGAATTCCATGAATCCCAATTACATTGTTTCATCCTTTTTGGCTGTTTGATGTATAGTGTTGTTAGAAGGTGTAATTTATTCCTGGGGCTACTCCATCCCTCCAGAGAATATAAATTAAAAATTAATGGGAAACCAGAACCAGTACAATGGGAATGATGGTTTCATACAAAGTCACCCGGGCCCGCCAAAGTTTCCTGCGCTGTATGGCAGAGGTTATCAAGAGAGGTGGATCTCATTATGAATTATTGAGTGTCATTAGATGTACCTTTCAATGTACCTTTCAAATAATAATAATAATTTACATTTCTATCCCTTTTAGCTCGTTTGTTAAGCCCCTTTGAAGATTTTCCCAATTTATCTGGACCACATTTTATGTATTTAGCTGTCAAGATTTATTTAAAATATTTGTAATGTTGCTCACTTTAGGACACAAATGTAAAAATAATGGTTATAAAGTTCCTTTTCATTTTCATAAGTAAGGAAAATTAGGAACACATCATCTCAATTCAAGGGCAATTTCTTTTTGATTAGTATAGTAATAAAAGCGACAAGATGCACGAGTGATTGAGCAAAGGTATCCACAGACAAAAAGTAAAATATGATCTGACATTTGATTGTTTTTGTTACATTAATAAATGGAAATTATAACTCTGATTGACTCTGACGGTGTAATTATCAATTTTCTACTATTGAGTGCGTGCTCTTCAAAAGACAGAGAGGCATCCTCAGGATTTGTTGTGGAGTTTTAATTGTAATTGTTTATTGGACTCAGAGTATAATTGAGGATTGACATCAGAGTAATTCTTGCCAATGTCCTTGTTTATTTTCTTCTCTCCCTCCTCCCTAGTCGCATCTGATTATAGCTTCTCTCATTCCAAACATTCTTCAACTTGTCAGGGATACCATGTTGATTTTATATAACCTGCCCAAAATACCCATAATTTTTCTCAATATGTAACATTGTATCCTTGTCTCTACCTTTTGCTATATCTGATGTCTATAACTACAGCACAACTTTGCCAAACTGTCGATCGAAATCATTTTGTTGTCTTATTTCTTTCTCTATATAATATATTAGTATGCTGCATTTTATTTCTAGATGAGCATACGTAAATATATATTTATTTTGTACATATACTCCAATATAAAAGAAGAACAAAAAACATTTTTTCCGTATCATTAAACGAATGTTTCTCTATATAAAAAATAACATAGTTTAAAAGTCATATACTCGTAAGAAGGAAAAAACGATTAACTATCTCATTCATGTTCGCTAAAAATATTGTATTATATGTATATAACTCTTACATTTCTCAAATTATTAGTTTTGTTATTCTTATGTACTATTGATATCGAAATGGATAGAAAAGGGATATTTATTGTAGAGTTCATTAATAAAAACATATATACAAATTATTGGATGATGTCATTTGTAGACAATGTAATTAATCAATCGTAATGACTGTTTATGTCAAATGTATTGGAATATCTAGTACGTTATGACAAAAAAAAAAAAAATCGACAATGGACAACGCACTTGGGAATTTTTTTTCTATTGAACTCAATGTACATAGGTTCGCGCCCAGTCATTCGTAGAGAAGGAAATATACTTTATGTATATGGATTTCACACAAAATTACTAGGTCAGATGGAGTAAATATAATAATATATTGTTTATTTATACTGAATAAGTGCAACTCCATCAGACCAATTAATGGAACATTTAAAAAAATCAAGAAAAGAAATAATGTACAGGCCAGGCCTGCCATCTAAAATGCAAGACTTTTATAAATAACGCGCCTTTTCCTATTTGTTATATTTTGATGTTATACTATACGAGTAAAAGTTTGTGACTTGTTGTTAAATCTTTTTCAATAAGCTTGAAAAACAAGACTCTTGGCCTCCCCACAGCTCCAACTGTTCTAACCTGGACTTTGGTATGTTTGGGGCCTCAAGAGGAAGCTTTCGGATATCCCAATACACAACGAAGGACCAACAGCAGGCTACAATCATTAGTGTTTGATCCAAAATAGAGCCGAGCTTTATAAAGAACTGACGGACAAAGTTATGCATCAGGCTGGAACTAGTTATTTAGGTAAAAGGTGGCTATATATTTATGAATTACATTTTCCAAATTTGATGATATAATTTGAAATATAGCCATTTTTATTATTTCCAAAAAGTGTTACATTTTAGACGTAGGAGACTGTATTTCGTACATCATATAAAGAAACAGCACAATATGCCATAACCATATTTGAGCCAATTATAAAATTTTTATTCAAATTTGTTGGATAGGTTAAAACTCCTTAAAATATTTAACTATAGTTAAGAATATTTATTTAATTTATGTGACTTATATCAGCCTCTTTCACTCACAGAATATATCGATTTATCATTATTTTATGGTAAAGAATTAAATGGAAGTCTGTACACAATCATTGAGATAATAAGCATAAATAGTTAATCAAAATTGATGAAAATATGTCAAAAAATACAAATGTAAACCACACTTAATTTTGAGAAATATCTGTATAGCTTGTTTTTGTGTTGACGGTTCACAAATAAAGAAAGAATGACGTCTCATGGTCTTTTATATTATATAATTGTACTTTTATTATTTGTAATAAAAGGCTTTTACAATACTCTTGAATGAATAACTTTCTACTCGGTAGATATGTGGACTGTCAGTGCAAAAATAAAATAGAATATTTTCTCTCTAAATTTAGACTAAGTTACATTTATATTCGTATTAATGAATAATTATAGTCAAAGTATATCAACATATGATTCTGTTTAATCTTTGGAAGGAGCTGCTAATTACATATAAATTAGTAAAAACTCTGTCAAATTAATAAATTCATAATATAAAATTAAACGGCAATAAATTATGAATCATAAATCACGAGAAGGCTTTAACTATAATTAATTTTTTTGAGGATCCCAAAATGTTAAAAAATTAGCTTTTATACTGGGTGCTCCATTAAATCTGAACAAATTCAATAATTAATTAAGGTTGACAGATTGAAATTAATTCATATTTCGATATATATAACCATAAACAATAAAAAAATCTTCCTCTCTAGTTTACGTACAAGTAAAGAAAATGACACTTGAACGTGATTGACAAAGTTCAATTCGCACACTCCAACCAGTTGGCCATCTCCAGGATTACCGTCTATGCTGACAACAAGCTCGAAATCTTAAAAAGTGAGAAGGGCTGTGTAAAAAAAGACGAAACTGGATTCAAAAGAGATACAGAAAACAGCTCAGGCCAATCCCCTCGAGTCCATAAGAGTCTAGACTGTCCATAAAGCTATCAAAAAAGTGAGTGGGAAGAGCCTTGTGAGAGTGGATGTTAATTTTGACACAGGCAATGAAAGAACCCAATTTCCTCCATGCCAAGATTCCTTTTATGATTGTTTTGAGTTCTTTTGAACTCTTTTTTTACAATTATGGTCACTCTGAAGCTCTTATACTAAACCCCTCGACTACATCTATTTGGTGCTTACCCAGGGGGAGGCCTACAGTGTATATCATCCAAACGCCGAAACCCTCAAATCCACTGTCAGTAAGCATTTAGATGATATGACAGATGACTACATCCGGAGCGGATGTCAGGCCTTCCCCTGCCCCTGGAGGCCATCATTACTACTAAGGCTTGCTAAATTAATATTTAAGAGAGCTCAGATTCACATCCATTAATATGATTAATTTTGTTAAAATTCTATTGTTAATCAATAAATTATATTTTGTTTCAGTTGAAAATTCAAACTGGTTTTATATTTTAATAGACCACTTGGTATATAAATTTGGGTTATTAAATGAAGTAATAATTAGTATAATACATGTTTATAAATCACTTGAATATAAAATCAAATCCTAATTATTTAAAATTGTCAGTTAGACAGATCATTTCTCAGCGATGAGCTTTCTTTTTTACAATAGGATCCTTAAACGTCTTGTACAAATTTAACTCCTTATAATATGCAGCACAGAGGGAATAATACCATATTATATTCAATTTTTTGACATTTAAGAGATCCGTGACCCACTTTTAGGTCGCAACCCACATAATGAGCAACATTTATTTAACACACTCATGGAAATCGCAATAATATATATGTATATTTATAAAAAAAATTATATATGCATTACAATTTGTGTATCAATTAAGGCCAAACGGGTGTCAGGGATCCCCGATATTTTTAAAGAGTACTAAATTCTCTTAAAACCCCCAATTCAGAAAATATAATAGATTATTTATGGGTGTTTTTTAAACATTTTCTTCAAATATAGTGGGATACAAATTCAGTCTTTCTTTTTACAGGGAATTTATTTATAAAAAAATAGTAAAAAAAGTAATTTCCATAATGCTTATCGTTAAGTTACGTAATTACACTTTTTTTTGCTTATATTAAGATATTCTCCAGAGAATTGTTTTCTTTTAAGTATACAAATGTAATGACACTCCAAATTGAGAAAAATTCTTCTAACTTGCTTTTGTGTTGACATTTCTCACTTTTTTTAATTTTGTTCAAGAATGTTTGATTATTAAATTCACATTGTATACTCGTATAAGTTTTTTTTATTTTTTACCTAATTTAATTAGTGTTCAAATGATAACTTTTTGAAATATAAGACTGAATTATAATGGCTTCAAATTCGAGGACAAGTTTTAAAAGAAATAACTCAATTATAAACATTTTTTTTTCTTCATATTGTTAATAATAAAATTAAAATTTTTTTTAATCAAAATAGGTTATTATTATTAAAAGCTTTAATTAATGGAAATTTTTGGCACTTTTTAGTTTTATATATTTGAGCCGAGTTTTTATTTTTTTAAATTTATATTCCATATTAGGCCTTATTTAGAAATATGAAACATATAAACAAAATGTTTATAGAACAATGGCTAGAAAACATTTTTTGCTGAAGGACAATTTGCCGAATACTATTTTGCCGAATGAACATTGGGCCCAAAAATTTTCTTTTATTTATTGAGATATACGATTGTATATTTTAATTCAATTTATAATTAAAGTCTGATAAATAGATATTGTCCATATATCATATATGTCATATATATATAAATTAATTATTATTTTTGCAGAAAAATATTTTCTTATTAATAATATTCATTAATGATCATTATATGAACACAATACAGCAGTTTGTGAAGCAAATGTAATTCAAATGTTTAACGTTGATACCATGGTCTCCTATAACTTGAACTCTGAATACCTACCTGAATTTTCTCAGGGGTTTGCTTAACTAAAGCCAACAAAAAACTTTTTCTGATACATTATGAGTCATAAAGAAAAAAATGGAAGTGACTTCTCGTGTCTGTTACAAATGAATTCAAGCCCAAAATGAAATTTATCTTTGAAGACAGATACTAAAACTGATCTCAGTTTTTCTCTCAGTCATTTGAATTCTGAAATAAATATGAATATAGTAATTCGGGAATATTATCCTTCAGATTCAATTTTTAACCTTAAAACAATACCCAAATTAAAAAGTAGGATTAATTAGACTTATATAAAAGGGTTTTATTTGATTTTGTACCTTGTTCTTAACTCGATATATTTCCATTTTTTGCCTGAAAAACGATGAAAACCCCACACTCTTCTTTAGACCCTTATAACTTATTCATAATACATAGAGATGATGAACATCATGGCTTATATTACAGAAAAATATTGAATGTATAATTTTTCAAATGATATATTTTAAAACTTTGGATCTCCAAGGATTCCATTTTGTATTTTTTAAGTGTTCCCATTTTATAAAATTAAAATTATCTACTAATCTTTAATGAATCACTTTGTTGTTGCAATCCTGGTAATTCCCAAGGATGGAGTTCACATTAATCGCTTATGAGGAATGGTAGTTTTCCTAGGATGAATTCTCCTCCTGTTATCCCTCATGAAATTTGAAATCGAATTCAAATATCTCTTGATATAGGTGATCAAGTTAGAAGTATCTTACTTCGATTGCCTCAATCTTTCTTTTATGAGGCATGACGTCATGAAATTGACATTGAAATCGGAGCAAATTTGATGATAATGTTGACTATTTGCTCGTACACCCCCATAAAAAATAAGATCACTACAAAATGGAACAAAAACAAAAACATTTTTGATATTTGTATAAAGTTATTTTTATGTTGAGGCACAAGATATGTATTAATTTTATTGTTATTGTCTTTCTTTCTTATGTTACAAATGTTCAAAAAAAAAATTAGATTTTCTTCTTCATAAATTTTTGTAAATATATATATTTGTTTTGAACATTTGTAACATAAGAAAGAAAGGCAAAAAAAAAAATATTACATATCTTGTGCCAAATCAATTGTTTTACAATATATGAGCCCTATAAAGCGTTGTTTTTTTCATAAATTTTGTTTCCATCAACAAAATATTTTTATCAACCCTGGTGAGTAGCTGCGAATTCCAGTTGAACTAGTAAAAATTAACATTCACTTTAAAAGAATGATAAATTTATATATTTTTATTGAAATGCCATATCGGCTAAAAAGCGACAAAAAAAAAAGATAAATGGTTAATATATAAATTATTTAATAAATGTGCTTACATTACATAGAACAAAAAGAAAATTTGTAGGCATAGTGGTAAAAAACATTCTAGAGCAGTGTTAAAGAATAATGATTAAATCTTCAGGGAAATAAAAATACACACGAGTAAAAGTATATATGATGATAAAAATGAACTTTGTAACCCTGTCAATTTGTAGAATTTTTTGGAATAGAGCAGCATAGCTTACATGATGTTTCATTAGATTGGTACAAGTAGCTATGAGGATTGAAATACACAAAAA
Source organism: Lepeophtheirus salmonis (assembly GCF_016086655.4). NCBI lineage: Eukaryota > Metazoa > Arthropoda > Copepoda > Siphonostomatoida > Caligidae > Lepeophtheirus > Lepeophtheirus salmonis. The sequence continues at coordinate 6,875,724 of NC_052133.2, read as the reverse complement.
GTCACTTCATGGTTGATAAGGGTTTTCACTCAAAACTCTCCTACAAATCCTTATAGTTACTCTTTATCATTCATGACCCCACACAGTCGTGGTGACACTTAAATATTATCTCTTTCACAAGGAAAGAAAACCAATAACAGTTCAATAAAATATAAAACACTGTTTAGGTTGCCAACAACCAAAAACCATAGGAGCAATATTGGTTTGAGAGTATAAAAACCTTTTTTTGATGGGTTGACTTGAGTTATTTATTTATATATATGACAAGTTGTCTAACATTCATTCAAGGTGCATTAATTATTTATTTATTTACCAACATCGTTTACCTAAAAAAAAATATGTCAAGAATTATTCAGCAAACTTAAAAATAAAAAAACAATCCTTTGCCTTTTTTTTGGGAAAACTTTTTATACATCAAGTTTTTGGATAAATTGGTTACTAAATGCTAGAACTAACAACTATTGTATTATTTTCTTCTATTATTTTTTAGTAGAAAATAGGTGCCAATAGTTGTGGAGCCACAAATAAAAATTAATTTGTTTAAATAAAATATACAATTGAAAAGTTTATAGTTCTTATATATATATTTCCCCCCCCCCCTTTTGAGAGATAAAATAGTCTTAATTTTTTACTTAATTTGCCCTTTGACAAATATCACTTTACCTTGAATTGAGTAATGGTAAAGTGATATCCTAATGTTAGTCAAACTTTAACATATTCCTATTAGAAATTTATGTATTCAGGAAAACTTCTTTAACTCGGAATAGATGGTTATCTATGTAACTAAGCCTAGTTATCCAAAATTACTAATTAATCAAACTTTTCTTGCTTTATTTTGACTCTATAATTAAATAACATTGATAATCAAATACTAACTATGTCTTTTGTATAGGAGTATGTTGCAACTTATGTACAAGTAGTAACTTGTATATTTTGCAGGGCCTTGGTTTTGGGACTTTTTTGGAAAAAATTGAAAAATTAATATTTTATGAAAAAAAATTTGAAAAATTAAATTTCAAATGTATCCATGGATATTTATAGAAAAATACATTTTTTGGACAAAAAATTTGAAAAATGACATGTCAAATATTAATTTTTTGTAAAAAGTAAAAACTCCTTAACTTTGGCGGGGGAGGGGGGAAGGCTACAGCCTCTAGTCCATCCCCTGTGGTGGGCTCTCCTAATAAATATCAAAATTAAATTAATCTTTTTAGTTGTTAAATAGAAATTACACACTGAACATACAATTATTGAAAATATAAACCAAAACATCACTCAATGTGGCTCCACATTGACCAAAATCACATTCTCGACACGAACACAAAACCTGTTGAAAATATTTTGGATGTATTATTGTACATCTAATTCTAGTTCTCCATAATGCCGGCTATCAACTAATACATATTGCTGTAAAACGTCTTAACAGCCTGGGCTCAATAATGCTTTACACATTGTAATCCAGAGATTTAGATCAGATGAGGATGGTGCAGAAGGACTTGCCCTCGAAAGAGGCAAAGTTATCCAGGCAAAACTGCGAGATGTATGAAATGGAGCCCCATCCCGAGTTCATTCATACTTTCTCTAAGGATAATTGGCCTTCAACGTCCACCCAACAGTCGTTATCAAAACCTTTGGGAAAGCCTCAGCATAAACTTTAACAATGATTGGAGAAATATGGGTCCATCTACTTGTCATATAAAACTAAACTTCCAAGACTCATGACCTGCACAGCTGGATGTTTAAAACCTTTGGAAATTTAGGACATAGTCCGCTGCGAAAATATTCGTGTCCAAGAAATTTTCAGTACCAACAAAATCAGGCATCCTTTTCTTTTTGCTTGCAGTGCACTCATTTGTCGACTGACTAAAAAGAATCTAAATTTAGTGGTGAAAGAAAAAGGTAAATTATTGGCCGATTATATTTTGTTTCATTTTCATCCCTCATCTAAGTAACAGTTTTCCTTCACTTAATACTTTCTGTTTTTATCTTGAAATTGGAGACAACTCATAGATGAAAGTCAATTATCGCAACATTTTAGAAATAAGGAATTAACTTCGCTAGGTTAAGCGATGCTTCGAAAAAGTTGAGATCCCTCTCCTCCTAATCTAATAATATATTCTTCAATTTGCTAAGTTATTTATTCATTAATAAAAGGTCGTGATTCTTGAATTTTAACTAATCTCTATCGTTGTCTCTATTTTTGAGATATAAGTATGATGTGCGGCCAAACATATAGAATACTAGAATCAATTAAAAGCTGAATTTAAAAATTACCTCCCACACACTGTAGCTTTCATTAATGGATCTTAATCATTAGCGGGATGATTATATCAATTACTTTATAAGAAGAAAAGCACTTAGGTAAATTAATATTTTATTTCTATGAAAACGGAAATAGGTTCATATATACATAAAATACATTTATCTTTCTCCAGGACTTTCTGCATACATAATCAGGTTGGTTTAATCTATGACATATTCTCCCTCCTCCATACACGCATACACATTGAAAGGATCGTTAGGGAATCATTTCCAGAAATTATTTTTTTGTATGCATAAGACAATTCATAAATTATTTATGAATGTATGCCACCTATTAGTCTCAAATAATGATGTAATCTGTTTATAAAATATATGTGTTCAAATAAAAACACTCTTGAAATTTTTTTATAAACATGAACCCAATATTTCATGAATATTTGGTTCGTGTCGCATAACATTGGTGCAAGAGTGTTTATTTTTTGTTGTTTTTATGCGCTGAATTTTGCCCTATACTGTCAACAACTCTACTGTAAGAAGCTGGCGATCAAGCAAGAATGATCAGGATACACATCTCTTTGATGACCTGCCAGAAGCTCCGGGACCACAGATATACAGTTTATATGTATCTATCCTACAGTCCATCCTGGCACCAAGTGACTACCACCTCTTCCTATTTATAGACAACGTGCTTGGGGGTACAAATTTTGCATCACTAGAGGTCTGTAAAAATTGGTTGTCTGGGTTTTTTACCACAAGGAAGAAGGGATTCAAACAAGAATGGCATTATCAAGTCGATTCTCCTCGGTATCTAGTTATCAAACAAAACGGGGCATACTTGGCTAAATCTAAGGATTGTAACACTTCCAATAAAATATTCAAATAAAGCAAAAATTATGAAATTACTTTTTTCAAAACCTATTATTTCAGTTAAAAAAGGCCTTTATAATCAAATTTTTGAAATTATTTAAGATATGCAAGAACGTTAATTAGAGTGTACAACATATTTTTCATTTATACGACTTATTTTGGTTCCAATATGACGTTTCAAACATAAGACCCTTTTATATAATTTTCCCCCTAATTTTAGAGAAACTTGCGGGGTCTTCAAAGGCTTTAGTCAGAAATATTTGTTAATAGAAATTAAAAGTAATTCGACAAAAAATACAAAGATGATCAATAATCCATTTTGAGTCCTATTATTCTAGAATGGAATTGTGTTGCTGGATAACATTTACATTATACAGTTATTTAAAATAGTACGGTTTATTCTTTTTTATTTAAGTAAATATGAAAGAAGCATTGTTGTTTATAATTAAGAGGTTTATAAATAAATTTGAGTAAATTGATTTATCTAGAATGTAAATTAAATTATGCATTCAATTGGTTTATTTTTTTAACTACCGTTGGAATTTGATTCCTACTTAAATTCTGACCCAACAAATCCTAATAACTCAAAAAAATTCTCACTTTTGTCTTCTATAAACTATTATTGTGTTGAATTTATTATGATGTGATGCAGTCAATCAGGCATTTAGATATTTCAAAAAATTTAAGCAGGGTCCAAATTAATCTTATCCTGGATATTCCCATTATTTTCTGAGTGAATCAAAACATAAACAAAAAAAATCGTTACCTCCAGTTTTTAGTACTTTTTTTTCAATTCAAGGTTAATTTTAGAAAAAAAATTTACCTTTTATTTGTAAAAAGAAGATACTATCAATGTGTAGAGCTCTGAAATATATATTATGAATTTTCCATTAAAAAAAATAATATTTCGTTATTCAGATTCACGCAGTCACAATTACTTTATTATATTAAATTATGTATGCTCGAAAATATATCTTTTAAATTGCCTATAAAAAAATAATAAATATAGTTTAGTTTGGTTAGTCTTGATTTCGTTATTGTACATATTTAGCAATCAAATTCACTATTTGGATGCAAAAGAAAAAAAATATTTATTCAATCTACTGAAAGTTTCAAACAGTCTGCATTAAAGCAGTCCTATATATCAATAAAATAAATAAACAGTACTGTTTGGAATATTACAGTACATTATATATTATATTTATTGATTAACTTTCAACCATAATGTTCAGTGTGTCTATTAAAACCATAAGATATGATATATTATGGCGTAGATTTTCTCAACTGAATTTAAAAAAAAAAAGTTATAAATCAATTTGACAGTTTTTTATACGATTTATCAACATTTAGAAGATTTTGATAGGAGTATCAGGAATATTTTCATACGTTAAAACTTGTCAAAAATATTCAAGACCAAAATTTTTAATTAAAAAATAATTTATTCATTGAAGTTTTCTTGAACATTTGTTACCAATAGTCTACAAAAGTCATTTAAAATATCAGAGTTTTTTGTTTATTTTTCTATGAAAATATTTTGTTACACAAATTAAAAGCTGTCAAATGATGTATTACATAAATGCATATTATTATTTTTTTAGAACAGTAATTATTTTTTTGACTTAATTAATATTTAGATAAAAAGGTTTAATTAATAGATTAATTTAAAAAAAAACAATTCGTACTGTTACTATTCGATAACAGAGACTTAAGATTTCAGTTAATTAATCTGTTAATTTATATACCTATAACTTTATAGTTAATTAATTGGATTTATTCAATTAAAAATTTTATACCCATCTTATACTTTTCATCTCCTTCGGGATCTAGTTATCAGAATTTATCAGATAATGTTTTTATTAACCTAAGCTTTTCAGATGGAAAGATTATTCTTTTTTTTTTGCTTGACAAGCTAATATTTTACATAAAATATCAACCTATCAGGGATTAATATTTTTACTCTAACACAAATGAATTTTGCTAAGATAATACTTACTGAAATTAACGTTACTCAAATGAACAGACACGGTTTTTAAGACACCCTAGCTCCCAAAGAGTAATTTCTCGAAAATATATATATTTCCAAGAAAGACTGCATTGAAAGTATTCTATAATACCTATAAGCTTCATTAAGTGATTGTAATGATATTTGTATACGAATAGTATGCTTCACAATTATACAATCTGTCCCCAGCTTTACCAAAAATTAGCTCTTTCTTTACTTACTTTACTTATTTGCAAATTGGATTAATGTACAGCATTTAAAAAAGCAGGACCCTTTGATTCTAAAAAACATACACTACTTGTTATAATTATATAAATAAAATTTAAGAAATTATAAGTAAGACTTGCCTCAAATTTATTCATTATTCAAAAAAAAAAAAACATGCCTAAATTTTTGAGCATTCGTTATTTAATAACAGAACCCAGCTAGTTACTAGCACTTTTTACGAAAAGTCTTTGCCAATTTAAATACAATGTCTTTTGACAAATATGGTGCGGCAACATAAAACCAGACTTGAACAAAAAAGGAAAATATCTCATTATGAATTAAATTATTTTTTATATGTCATATATACATACAGCCAATATTTCATAAACATACTTTTGTCAATTTTAAGATTTGTATTTAAAATTGTAGGATGGATTCAGATACCCAAGTATTTTAGCTCTAGATAAAATCATTTTTTTGATTTAGGGACTTATGTTATCCCCGATATGGTCTTTTATATCAATCCATCAATTTATTGTTCCCATATTGTGGCGATCAATTTTCGATACATGCTGTGCCTCCAATGGGTTTATAAAAATTGTGAGATATTCGTCAATGTATAAAAATTTAATCCATTCTCATTTTTAGGATTAATCATTTTAAGTTCCTTTTTGTGCAGACGGGCCACCAAAAACTTTTTTAAGAAAATACATTTTTTTGAATAATTTCAAAATTGTGAAAATATATTTTTTAATATTTAGTACAAACCCCAAGAGACCAGGGCCTAAGAAGCTCCCATAATTTAAGAAAAACATAATTTCTTTCAATTCTGCTGAAAGATAATTTATCTAGAAATGAAGAAAATTCTAAAAACGTGTGATGAAACTTTCTTCAAGATTCAAGATTCAAATCATTTCTCCAGTGTGAGGGGGAGCAATACAACCACATATATTAGTCTCAATCTATGAGGTTTGAAAAAATAGATAAACTAAAGGGAGTACAAGAAATTATTAGGCGTTGGCAAACAGAAAAAAGACCAGACAAACTTATTTTGAATTATTTTACTATCACAAATTTTCTTAGTTACATTGTTATTTCTTAGAGCAAGTAGTCAAACAGTTCAAAAATATTAATTGTGCATTTAAAGGTATCCATGGACGGATAGATACACTACAGATTTTTTGAATTCACATCCTGAACATCCAATATCACATCCAAAGTAGAATAGAGGAGGAACATCTTATGAATTCTTGCCTATATGATTACTTGCTACGGAGTTGGATTTGTTATTTTTTTCTTCTAATAATAGCTGTTAGTTGTGAATCCAATAAAATGTTATACTAGCAATCCTCTCCTCCAAAACAGTATTTAAATTGTCAGGTGAACCATACTGGCAGATCATACAAATATGAAAGTATTTTGTAGAAATGACGTTTTGTGGAAGTGAGATACACTGGCGTCATTTGCAATAATTAGGGATCCTTCTACGCCGACAGATATATTTATATTAAACATAAGAGTATTCTAGAATATTTGATTGAACTGTATTACAAAAGTAAAATGATACTTGAGTATTTACCTTAAAGATGAATTATTATTAATATTGAATTATGTATTACGGTTACCTTAAAGATTAATTCATCGTACAGATGGGCCTATATTTAAATAATGACTCTTCTGATTTTCCTTGCATTATGATATATAAGTCACTGCACCTTTTTTTTTAAATCAACTAATCTGATTATTATTAGAAGATAATTGTCCATCATACATAGAGATTACATAGCGCAGTTTACATTTAATAATTATAGTTCATCCGTCATTATATAGGAGGAAAACTCAAAACAAGCCTTTTTTAACTACATATCTAGAGCTTTATTACGAATTGTTCACAAAATAATTAGGAGAGTCAAAAATAATTGGAAGAGTTCATTTTTCTGGAAGATCAAAAAATCCATAATTACAAAGTTTCTTGGGGGTTTTTTCTTCTCTTCAGCAGGATTGACTCCATTTAATATTATGAATTAAAATCATTTAATAAATAAAATAAAGGAATTTTATGTTATAAAAGACATAAATAAACATTTTGTTTAAAATTAATTTCTCTTTCTAAAACCTCTTTATCCATTTTACAAACACTTATATATACAATCATATATAAATACAATTTTTTATACTTACTAATTTAATATTTACAAAACATAATGTATTTAAGAAAAAAAAACCCAAAACAACTAAAATACATAACGAATAATAAAAAAACTCAATCTGTAGTTTCTGTTAGTGATTGGACGATTAATTGAAATCGAGAATCGGAGAATTGGGTCTTTTTTCTGGAATCAAGGTCAGGAAATAATTAATCAAAGTCAGGAAATAATGATTTTACCCCCGAGCATTAAGTATAAACTATAATGTTTATTTATGTACTTTTTACTCAATTGCTCAATTCCTAATGTAGTCTTCCTTGTTCTTAGATTGAATTGTTTATTTTTCTCTCGACTGCTCTTTCCCTAGAGTCCTTTAAATCAGTCTTGCTTTTGTGAGCTGTTGAGTAATAAAAGTTACTTTACAAGATATATTAGTAAGTTTGTGTGCTTGTCTGAGGAAATTTATTTTTAAACAACGAGCGTATGTAGCTATAACTATAACTTTGTGTATATGTAACTTAGTGCGTCATATGTATAAAAAAAAGGGGGAGTACATATATAAAAGAGATGAATGTGACATAGGATGAGGTCTAGAAAGGAAAATGAAATATTGCAATTTGTCTAAATCAGATCGTTGGAACCCAATTTTTACTGAAAAAACCAACAATTTTAAGAGCTTTGGAAAATTGCAAACTACTCTGTAGTTAATCATCTACAACAATTATGTATGATATGTTTTTTTATTAATTATGCATTTATATTTAAATAAAATAATATCATCTCTAAAATCTCTTTACAAAAATAACAAATCTTCGGGTATCAAAAAACCGAAAATCGTTGTATGGACAATTAGGGACGTCGTTATCTATCTTATGCTATGATCTACAAAACTACATAAAACAAAACTTAAAAGCCGTACAATTATTATGAAACAAAAATAAAACTTAAAAAAGTAATTTTTACAGAAGTCCCATCTGGTTTGGTCTTGCTGTGGTCAAGTTCAGTCCTGCCTATCTGTTCTAAAACTGATAAAGTTCGGTCTACAACCCAGCCTCTTAACTTTATTTTTCCGCTTTTTTAGTCATTTCTAGTTCTGACAGTTCGAAAGACCGATAGTCTTAAGAACTGGTCCTGAGACTGGACTAGACCAAATAAATAAGAACTGTCAACCCCCTAATATTAAGTTAGGGAATATGACATATGCTTAAATCTAGAAAAGGCGAGAATTACTCATACAAAATTACCTTATAGTTAGAATGTTTTCTTTAAAAATAACTAGAGCCGCTATATCACGTTAAATATTAGAGCCCCTAAGTTTGTGTAATTGAGTTAAAAGTAAAAAGTGTTACAACTATCTCCAGTCTATCCATAAAATAAAAATTTGTTATTTATTCTATTAGACCAAAAAATGAGTAAAAATATCTGCTCTTTTTTCCATATCCCTACGTAACCCAAAACAAACGTATTCTGCAATTACCTAAAATATATTTGGAAACTTTTTTGTGTATGTTGATACTGCCTCTGAATATTAAAGTTATATTATGTGAAATTACATTTTTTGTTCAAAAAAAAAATTTTTTCTTTCGAAGGATAAACAGTCTTATGATAAATTGGATATGTACGGTATATTGCTGCTCCGGATGTCGTTTATACAAAATAAACGAATATTTTGAACTCACACATATATATCACTGTAATAAGAGTATCCCCATAAAATAATTGACAACTTGTCAAGATAGATGAATGTAATCGTAGCTTCTACACCCTCTTCCTCCTTTACAAAATAACTTATTTATTTACGATTGTTAAGAATTAAAAGATTAAAAAAACAACAACATATGGATGGGCTAAAACTCAGTCAATATCTCATCGTTACACTAATATACATAGATATATAATCATGAAGATTGTGTGTATTATAGGCAAGTTAAAAAAACTTAGAAACGGATAATCAACAAAGGTAACCCTGACAATTTGAACAATGTTTTGGAGGAGAGCCCCTTAGCTGCTATGACATTTCATTAGATCAGCTACAATCAGCTGTGACAAGGGAAAGGGAGGGAAGGAAATAAACAAGGACATAGAAAAAATTAATCTGATGTCGATCCCCAATTCTACTTTCAGTTCAACAAGGGCTCACAATCATTAATATGCAACAAATCCTCAGGGTTACACTCCGTCTTTTATGAGCCCACACGGATGTTCAGTAAGGTTTTGAATATAGTTGAATCTATTTAGGAAAAGATGTTCACTACTCAGGAGTTAAATAACAATGACAACTGCTGAAATCCTGAAAATTCAGACTACCAATTCAAAAAAAACAAAAAGAACCGGGGAAACTAAAAAAATCCACACGATTTACATCAATATTATAATACATAAAAACTGACGAGTTTTTTGAACTTCACGGTAATCCTTCAAGTTTCAAGAATTTTATATTGACATTATACAGTAATACGCTGGGTAAAAAGAGTACTATAAATGATAAAAAGAAGAAAAAAAAGATGTTAAGTGACCTCAAGTAGGATCAAACTTTAATAGTCTTAGGACTGAACAGGACCTCACTGAGACTGAAATGGACCACATCAAGACTGAAATGGACTGGACCAAGACTAAACTAGAAAGGACTGCAGTCTTCAGTCTGGAATAAGGATTAATACAACACTAATGGTACTATGAATCATAATAGGTATTACAATCAATACTGTCACACCGAGAACATCAACCTCAATTTTTCGAGCCCCTGAAAACTTCAAACAAAATTATTTTTTTATAAAAAAAGTCCACAATTTTCTGAGCTATCCCCCATGGCAAACAAAAACATACAGACGCTATTGATATACAATACATATTATTGAGCTTAAACACATTTTGTTTTATTTAAGTCAAAAAAGTATTGAAATACCGTTGCTTATTTTGATACTGAAACCAGTCGAAAAATATTGGTATCGTAACAACAATTGTCATTTCTATCAAGTTTCCTTTCCTCTATTAATCTTCTAACAAATAAACACTAATTAGTGAACCATTCATGTTGTTATTACCATAACTATTGATAACTGAAAAGTGTTTTGAATTGCATGCAATAAGTTGAAACGAGTTCCGCTTGTGATTGATGGTCTTATAGTAAATAACTTTATCTTTCTCTATTTAAATTTTCTTTTATCATTTCCCGGATCTAGCAACAAATAGAGTCAAAAGATGTTAAGGAAATACCATATACTCTTTAAAAATGTGGTCATAAATTCAATATGTATATAGCGTTGTATATTCTAAACATTTTTGGGTATGTAAAAAAGGAAACCGAAAATTAACATTGTAACACTGACAATTTAAAAAATTTGTGTATATGTGTATGTTTTCTTGTTTGTTTTTTTACAATTCATTAGATTAGCTGGAAACAGCTATGAGAGAAAGTAAATATATTGAAGTCCCACTTTATATCAAGAAAGAACTTAAGTAGGAATGTCTCCGTTTACAACCTTCCGTTCTACTCCAAGTTCGACAGGGACTTACCTCAGTGTGCCTCTTTGTCATTCTAGAGAACTTTAAAGTGGATACACTTTATACTTCGATGTATATATATATAATAAATATATATAAAACAGCTTCAGACTAGAATAAGCACACAGTAAATCACAAAACTTCTTCCAGATTTTTCATAAAACGATGCATCCTTATTAAGCCTACCTAATCAAAACAATTTGAGCTGTGCACCTCAATATGTTCTAAAACTATCGTCGATTATACATTTTAAATAGCGTTTTGTGATACTTAGACCTTGTAGTTTTTGCTATATGAAGCATCTTTATCAAACCTACATAATTGTACCTATTTGAGCTATTTACTTCAATATGTTCCAAAGTTATGCAGAATTATGCATTTTTAATTAATGCCTTGTGTTATCTTGACCTCTTAAAATTTAATGGTCTCTTACTGTGACCATATATAATATTCCTACCAAGTTTGATCTAAATCGAACAGTAACTTTGGCTGTAATCCTAAAGGACTAAAAAACAAAATAATAGAGGCAAAACATAACCTGTGTTCAACTTTGTTGCAGAGGTAAAAATAAAGTAAAAACTGTTCTTGTTGCTGGCAACAAAACAAAAAACAAGCAATCTAAAAATGCTTAGAATTTACATTGCTACCTATATATATGACGTATTATTAAAGAAATATCTAAATTCTTGAGGATACAACTATTATAAAGCAATTTTAATTACGTATCCTCTGTAATATTTTCTAATGGAGCATTTTTTACACACCTAATACAAAATGCTAACGTTTTTGAAAGACATACACAAAAATAAAGAATAAATTGTTTGTATATCAGAACTTTAATGTGTGCAATTAAATATCTGTTTGCATGCTTATTTCCCACATGCTAGATATTCTCCCTTTATGAATCTTTGCCAAAAAAAAAATTGTTTTATGAACAATGTGTTCTTCCTGGTCATTATACTGGAAAACATATGTTTACTATCGAAGAGATTGTATTTATATACATGAAAAATACAACAATAAAAAAGAGGTGTATTGTCTCATAAACTAATCAACAATTACTCCTAAGATGTGAACATTGCTATTTTTTTGGGATTGATCCTTTAATAAATGAAATAATATATATTATTATAAGTAATCGGCACATAAATATGACTTATTATAAGATATATATGCATTATCATACCTTGAAATAGACATTATATGCACAACTATGGAAATATTTAGAGGAATATCACTTTGAATTCACAGTCTTAACTCTTTCCATCTGAGTAGAAGAACATTTTTTTGTCTACCCAGAGATAGAGATACTGAAAGTCCAGTCCTGACTCGTCTCCAGTTCAAGTCTTTGAATATTTTATGAAGTCCAGTTCATGTCCCCAGAATTATTTTGAGGGATTACTGTATTGAATAGTGACGTGTGTCTGTGCTATTTAAAAAGTCGTCTTCTAGCCAAGACCTAATTAGTAATTATTAATGAGAGCCCATACAAGAGACCTTGGGGTTTCACATCAGACTGTCCACAGAGCTATACAAAAATGGGTGGAGAGAGCCTTGTGAGGGAAGAGGCCACTTTTATCTTTCGGGTCCAATTCGAATTATAAGTTGTAGCTGTCGTGTAGAAATTATTCGAAGTATGGACCCAAGTCGAGATGTAAGTCTGAAATTCAAGTCCCCACCTCTGTTTCTACCCATCAAATTCAACTTATAGCCCGGTAGTGTACGAAAATTGGATTGCGTGTATAAAATGACTAGGCGTTTTTGTTGTTGTTTTTATTTTTTGTACAATTAAGAAACAACTATTTACAACTTTTTTTCTCCATTTCTATATAGTAACATTGTTAAACATGCGTCATTGGTCCACTTATGCACCATTTTCTATTTGTCCTTGATGGTTGACACTTACAAGTCATATCATTGATTTAAATGCAGATTTGTGACTGAATAAGGTTACTTTGATATACATTGCGAGAAGGGTTAAAAATAACTTTAAAAACTAAATTACATTCTTGTTTAAAAAAAAATATATATTTGCATTTTGTTTAATACTATTATTATTTATTTTCAACCAAACAGGTGAAACTAATTATTAAATCATTATCAATGAATAAACAAATGGAATATGCATATAAAAAATTTAAAAAAACGTAAAAACACAAAACAAAAAATATAAAAAAAAAGGATTTTTTTCTATATCAATTTATTTTCATTTTGAGGAGAAATTGATTGATTCGAAACTTGTATAAAATTAGGAAAATGTTAGTTGTTAAAATGATGATTTCATTCGGATACGTTTTGATACAAATAAAAGTAAAATGATTTTTCCAATTTTATTTTTTTCTTTCAACTATTTATTAAACTTCGTGGCTGTTTCATATCTACTTTGATAATTTGGCGATATTACAAGTTAATGTCTGATTTTATTAGATTCCAAATTATACTAAATCTATGGAAGGTTTGAAAAGGTTATAGCCAAATGTTTCTATATTCTAAGTTACTTAACATTAACAAAGTCTAAAATGTAACTTTATGTGTTGAGGCTTTATATTCAAATAACCTTGCTAGTCCATAGTCACAATGATCTTAACTAATAAGTTTTGTTAACTTATTTAACAAAGTACAATATAAGAAATTATTTTTATGGACTTTAGTAGTCCGTGATTATCTTATATAATCATAATTCAAAGTTGATATAACTATTTATTCAAGAACAGAAATATATTCAATAGTAATTTTTTAAATTATTTTGTATAGAGTTCATATTTTGACTCTTTGAAATTTTTCAATAAATAAAGCAATCAAAAACTATCCAGTACTTTCTTCTTCGAAAGTATTCTAGCTGATTAGATCAACATAATTAAGTAAACAAATACTCATAACTTATGTTTTCCCTACTTGACTTTTAAATTGCGATTTCTACAATATGTTAAGAGAATAATTATCAAGTCTTAAACAAAAGATCTTCACTTATTCCATTAAAAACAATGCTATTTTAGTTATTTTATATTTAAATCTTTGTTGAAATTTTCAAAAAAATCTTTGACTTGGAAGATTTTTATGTATTTTTATATTATTTAAATTGAACAAAAATTTCACTTTATTTTAGCATGTTTTTTACACAAAAGTTTTCCTACAATAATATAATTTATGTATGTTTATCCCCAGTTATAAAAAACCTACTAAAAAGTCTAAAATTATGGGAAAATTCAGGTTTTTATGTATATAGGTTTAGTATGGTGGTCCTATAAGTACCATAAAAGAGGCTTTGTATGAATGAAAACATCTACCATAATACCATCATGTAAATGCAAAAGGATTGGTAATTAACTCATGTATATATGTTTAGTAGTGCTGTATTTAAATATTACTCGAACTAAAAAAAACTCGAATTATTTGGAAATTCTACAAACTACTACTCAAATAATCAAAAGATAGAAAATTTGAGTTTTTTCGATACCAGTATTCTTTTATTGGTTCCAGTACCAATATAAATATGGTTAATTTGGTAATGTTAAATACTTTCATTACTAATACTGTAGTTAAGGGCAATTGAAAGGTACATTAACAAAATTTTATTTGGATTAAGGGCCAGCTCAATAACTTGTTAACTTCAAATTTAAAAAAAGTTTTATTCTTGCTTTTGTTTGGTATCAAAAGCCATCGACCGGCCATTTTGTTATGTCGTAGTGGCGATGTAAGTATTGGTTCTAATCTCAGTTGTAGATTCCATTCCATTTGAAATACATCAGTACCTTGGTAATAACTACATATAATACCACTAGATGTCTCTACATTTACATATTCCTTTTACAAGGTAGATATTTTAAATCCAGAACAAATTTAGTCAAATCCTAGCAACCCTAAGTGTGCTCATTAGAGTTAGCTGACAAAACTGTATAAGAAAAAATACAAAATCCGGGAGATATTTCAGAATATGAATACTGAGCAGTCATTATTGGCTGCATCTGTGCCGGGCACACGCCCAAGGAAATTATTGAGTTTACGAAGCTGCCCAAAAATAAGTTCAGAACTTCCAGAGCAAAGGAAATGTGGCAAAGTAGGTCACCGGATATGAAACCATTGGAGAGAGAGTCCAATAAACGTACTCATAGCAATATAACTCCTTGCGGGCATACATTCTGGAGGGAGTGTCCAACATGGACAAGAAGTTCCTCATCAAGGCATGGGCCAGGTTCAGGCTGGAGGCTGTGGCTTAAGTTTTAGTTTGAGTGATTGACCTAATTATGGACCCTTCATGTAAAAGAAAAAGATTTGAGTATTGGGAAAATTAATTTTGTTAAATAAACTATAATTTATGTATATGATCCTTAAATTTTCCAGATTTAAAATATCCATCCTGTATATCTCTTTGTCATATACTTTGCATGATATTTTTCCTGTAGTCTAATTGGCGCCTACATTTTGACTGCCTTATTAAGATATAGTCAAACTTGATATAAATGTTGAACTTAGATATTTTTAATCCATGTCCTTACTCAAACATGACGCGTTGCTCAAAAATTTCAACTCGAACTTGACATTTATAACTCGAATACAACCCTATTTTTTATGATAAAAGTATATAATGGTGTTGTAGAAACACCTATATTAAAAAATCCACAACGGAAGTGGATTTACTCACCATATTACCAAAAAGGAAATGTGATTATACTGTTTACATAAATATGAAAAATAGATGTAAACACATCGGTCTACAAAACATGTAGGGGAGACCAAGAGCAGTTGAAATCCTTTATGCTTTATAACAATCCCTTGGAAATGGTGAAGAGACAATTCACTGAAAATTTAATATAATACTAGCAGTTGTATCCGGGTTTGTACGGTGTAATTAAGCCTAAGCTAAAAGACGAATTTTGATAATATAGAAGATAGCTACTAAAGAAATCCTTAGTGTTACTCTCCGTTTTTCATGAGCACACTCACACCTCGCTACTCAATACTTAAATGAATTCCGATGTATTCTCGCCTCCAGAATGAAAAATAATACAAAGAGTTGAGAAATAATATATATGTTGGGTTGACTGATGATGCTTAATTCTTCCGTTTTTATTACTAAGAGAAAAACTGAAATCAGTTTTAAATTTGCCTGCAATAATAAATGCATTTTTTTGACTTGAATTCATTTGTAAAAAATGAGTGTTTCCCTATGTAATGAACAAAAAAGACGAAAAAGAACGCACAAAAACCGGGTTTCCCTTTTTAATTCATAAGCAAACTTTTTGCCTTAAAAAATTACCAACATTACAATAAAATATTAGTAAAAATTTTGATTTATTTGAAAATCATTTAGGGCCTATAGCACGAGATCATTAAAAATGGTTTAGTGATACAAATCAAGCAGACCAAAAAAAGATGAAGTCAATCTTTGTTTTTCGAATTTGAGAATTGGCTCACAGATTTGAGTCAAGTCGAACTTAGTCGATCATTGCTCGATTTGGCAGAGCACTAAATTATACATATAAATATTGTTCTTATTTTGTTTGTTTTACTTTGCCATTTTTTTAAAGAGCAATATAATTTCTTTATCATTAGATGTTCAAGTAAATTAATGAGTGTTCTATCGTTGAGTAATATCCTTATTAATTATCTTTATATGCATATACATGGCAGTATCATGTAGTTCAAGTTATATTTCTACTTATAATTATTTGTCGGAGGCTATCACCATATACTCCTTAGACTATAGTAGTGTGTGTTCTTGATGAGGGTTGAATGGTCGTAACTTTTGAAGATAATGTTATAGGACTATAGTTAATTGAATTGAGGATAAAATGTAGATTCAAAGGAGTAGGAAGCATTTTTAAAGGTCTTGGGTGTATAATATGCTAGTTCATTAACAAAGGATAATGAAAAACTAAAATATGGAACAACGTAGTTGAATAGACAAGGCGCTTGGGAGAATTTATTCTCTCGAACTCAATGTGCGTAGGTTCGCGCCCCAGTTGTTCTTAGTAAAGGAAATTAAATATGTATATGGACTTTAAAGAGGATTTCTAGATCAGATAGAGTAAATATAACACTACATCTTTACTTATACTTAGACAGTACAATTCTATCTAACCAATTAAAGGGAGATAAAAAAAAATACATATTTATTTTTTCCAAAAAGTCAATTTATATTAGTGTCGAAAAAATAGGATATCAGCCTGAAAATCTGAAAAAAATAACACTTCCCCACCCTGCTTGGTACCGCTAATGTACTGGTTTACCGAACAATATTAGTCTGTAATGTAAAGTGCTCCCTGCCTTCCCTAAAAAATATGCTTAAACATGTCATGTTACTTTAATAATTAGATTGAAATCATTTTGATACGTACTTCCTGTTTAATTATGTATCTCCATGATTGAACTAGACATAATAATAATAATGTTTTGTAAATAAAAATCACATAAAATTATGAATTTATCTGTCAAAACACCTAAGTTGATAAATTATTCATACTTCTTTTAACCTAATTCCATAATAGAGACTGTCATTTGACTGTTTCCTACTAAAAAGATAAAACTGCGTGAAGTCAAAACATTACTTTAACAAAATAATATATTGTCTTTCTCAATCATTCATGCGTTATGACCTTTCAAATAATGATATAATTGTCACTAAAAATTATCATATGATAAATTACTTGTTGTTTTTTTAAAATGTGTTTTACCTTTTATCCGTTTCTAAAAAATAATGACATAATATTATAATCACATGATTAATTCTTAAAGCATTAATTTGATTTAAAGAAGTTGTACGTTGACATAAAAATATGAACAAAAAAAAAGGAGAAAATCCCAATTTATTTCATATATACAGGCAAATATTTAATAGACACATTTGAGTTTATTATAGGCTTTGTATTCAAATTTTTGTGATGAGTTAAGATACCCAAAGGTTTAAACCAAAGTTTAAAAACATCATTTAATTTAAGAAGTTTATATTGGCTCCAATATGGCCCCATTTGAACAATAAAATTGGTCAAGTTATCATTGTTTTATAGTGAGAATCAATTTTGCCTACTTTGAGTGCAACTTTGTGCCATCTCTAAAGGGTACTATAAACAATTTGTTTATAGACATATACTACATTTCTTTGATGATATTATTAATGTAATAATATAAACTCAATTTAGAGAACAATTAATTCTAGCTTGCTATTGTGTTGTTTAATTTCGTGAATATTTACGCAATTACGTCAGATGCACGAGCTTTGCAAAAGATTTGTTGTCTACATGTGAGACATTGCGAATCTTTTTTGTTTTGTTACAAATATGTTTTTGCCAATATCATTGTTTCTTTCCAACTTTATTTACCCTTAATAGTTGCTACATAGCATCTTAGCATCAGTGGTGAACAAATTGAATTTTTTTTTTTACATACATCTATATTAATAAAGCAAAGTTTCTCTGTCTCTCTATCGGTGCCTAATTTGTGACGGTGAACTTATTATCTTAGATTTGCGTACTACTTGATCTAAGTAATAACAATGCAGCAACAAACGTGAGTATCTAAAGCTCAGCGCGTAATATTATAAAAGAAAAGGAAGTGCATATATATATATATTATAGAAGAAAAGTGTGTCTGACTGCTGGCGCCTAATAATAGACAAGATTACTTGGCTTTGGAGGGGAAGTTTTTTTTTCTTTTTGCAAATAAGTTTATTTTTCTCAAAAAACAACATCGATTTCCCGTGTCCCAAAAAAATTACAAATATGGGTTGTTGATTCGAAAATGAACCAAAAAAATTATAAATCCAAAAAACTAATTATTGTTCTAACAGAAAGTATATTAAATACGAATAAAAAAAGGGAATTAGGAAGAAGATGATTGAGTTAATCTTAGTATGTATCTTCAATCTTGACTATGGTTGAAGAAGGAACATGGCAATTTAGCATTGAAAATGATAAAAAATAAATCACAGGGTCAAAAATTTACAATATCAATTCACCTATTATATAATAATAGTTTATACTAAATTTTTCATAGGCTATCTTTTAGTTAGCGTGTTCACGCTATGTTTTATATATGTAAATTCATAATCAGAAGTAGTAGTTGAAGAAACTTGTATTTCAATAATTATATCAATAATTGTTTTTTCTTTAAATTTGTAATTTATACGGTGTTACTATTCATCATGAAGTTTGATCAAAATACGAGCAATTTCCCTAACGGGCAATTTTCCCCAAGGCAGTTTTCCGCGCAGGATAAGAAGTATTTATTTGTGCAATTATTCATTTTCATGGAATGTGGATCAAAAATATAATGTACAAAAGATTTTACAAGGATATTTCATTCTAGTGGTTGGAGAAACATCCTGTCGAATGTAAGACCACTAGCCACTTAATATTTTTTTATTATCGCACTTTCGACAAATAGCGTTCATCCATGTGTGTTTCTTCTTTTTCTCTATTTCTGATCATTATTAATGAGAGATTTTCTTAATTGTGATCCTCTTTGACCGGATGGGGGAGGGGGGAGAAAAGAAATATATATAGTTAGATGTGTTTTTTTATTATTATTTAGGCTAGTTAAAATCATTCACAATATAATAATAATTGGGGTGTAATATGTAATGTTCATTGTTATTAAAAGTAAGAAATATATTTATTTATATTAAAAAAAATGTAAGGAAGGGTTGAAAAGAAATGCATAACTGAAAAAAGTGCATAAGGAGAAAGTCTTTGGTGTTGTTGTGTCGACTAGAATCCAGTCGAGCCGATTTATTAGGGATAAATTCGAGTCATCAAATTAGAAAAGGTAGTGTAAAGTGAAAAAAAAAAATGCGGGGGGGGGGGGAGGAGGGGTATGGGAGGGGTACAAACCACATATATCCAGAGACAATTTATTCATTTATATTCAATGAAATATGTTTAGGCTGCACATCTTGTATTACTTACCAAATTTCTATGTTTTTTCGGGTATGTTTTTCTTTCTTTTGGTTCAATTATTATTAGAAAATTGAAAATGCACCCATTTTCACTTTTCTAATCATGTGATAATATTTTATAGTAATTGTGAGATCCTGCAAATTGTTACAAAACTGATTTATATATCCAGATGGTCTCCTTAATAATTAGGAGGACCTCATTAGAAATTGTGATTAATAAGATAATCACTTTTGTGTAGCATTGCTACGAAACTCAAGATATTTGATAAGGTTTGATGATACAAATCAAGCCAACACAATGAAATATGAAGGTATAATTTGAGTCAAGTCTAGAAAGTATTGACTTAAGACCTATCCAACTTGATCGATAATTTCTTGAATCAATATAATTTCAGGTGTTTTGTCTCTGTGAGGATCAAATATGTTTACTAAATAAAATTAAAATAAATGATTGTAGTTGGCATAATATGTCTATGATACTTTTTAGTTTTACAACAATACTTTGCTTGATATTTGTAAATGTTATTTTTAAGATTTATAGAGAAAGCCAAAATTTTATGATTTATTCACTTTGTTCAAGGTTCTTTGGTATACTTGTACAGAGTTAAAAGGACCTACTTGGATTTTACACAAGATATAAATTTAGGGGAAATATTTATTTTCTCGATAAATCCCGCATTTATTTATCATTCAAAAAAATCTTCAAGTAACTAATATAATAATTATATCATGCAAATACCAAGTTGACTTTTAGACTGTGGTCGGATTGTTATTTCACAGTTATAGGTCCGGGACTCAGCTCCACCAAAAATTAGTTCGTTCATCACTCAGTATTTCAGTTTTTTTATTGAAGGTTGGATCGGGTTACGGAATTTAAGAAAAGCGGATTCTATAAAAAAACTAAGCACTATTTATTGTATTGATAAAAATAAGAATTGAGAAGTAATGTTTAAGCGTAGTCAAAAAAATATTCATTCTTCCAAAAGTTTACCTGATTTTCACTTCATTATTTCCCAAGATACCGTTATTTGAAAAAAATATTTCTCATTATTTTTTAAATTCTAATACATACCTATATTAGCAAAGTATCAAAAAAATATTCTCATCTGATATGTTAAAATAGAAACCGAAATTTAACTTGATCACCATAACAATTTGAAGAATGTTTCGGAGGAGAACAGCTAGCTGTCATGACGTTTCATTAAATGAGCTGTGTTCAGCTATGAGATGAAAGAAATAAATAAAAATCCCCTTCCGTATCTAGCAATGATATAGCCAGGAATTACTCCCATATCGATCCTTAATTCTACTGCGAGTCGAAAAAGTACTTAAACTCATCAGTGTTACTCTCAGGCATTCATGAGTAAATACATTTGGGGTTACACTTTAAAGTTTAAAAGTATTATAAGTTATCTAATAACTTTTGTAATCACTCATACTTTCACAAACCAAATTTCCCTTAATACAATTCATCATACTTAGTGTAATTGAAACAAATGAACAGTTTCCCAAAGATATATTGAAGTATTACACTCTCTTTCACACTTTTAAATAAAACTTAGGTCTTTTTGTGTCAAAGTATTTTAATACTACGTCAAAAACCAGATGATGCGCTTTTGAATCATGCTAATTACGGGTTAGTAATTAAATAATAATGAAAAGATCTCATATGGTCATGTTTGGTTATACTGTCGACCTTATCCGATTTCATGACCCACAACTATCTCAACAGACTTATAAGTTTATATATATATAAGACATTAATCGATATTTTTAAATAATGATTCAATTATTATGTCTAATAATTATTTGAGAGATAATTTATCCCATAATATGAGATTATTTATTACGTTTTATCATCAAATATTACATAAACTACAATAATTTTTTCCAAGTAATGTTTTTAAAAATATTTTCTAATGTAAAGTGTTGAAGTAATAACAAAAACTTTTCCCTATCAACACTTCTGTTCATCCTTTTGTCAAGTTGTCCTTGAAAATCATAATTTATGTTGTTGCCTATTTATTAGTTTATTTAAAAAAAATAAAAGAATTTCATATATTAAATGTCAGTTGTTGTTTTTGTACGGGGATCCCCTATTAATTGTATCAAATAAGCTTGACGTGAATTGTCAAGCAGCATTTAAATTTTATCGCAACACATTCTAAATAACATTCTTTCAATTAATTAACCCATGGATGTATGCCAATTTTATTTAACATTTTTACATAAAGGTGGTCATAAGGCACTAAATATATAAATAAAACAAAGAAACAGTGCGGGGCGCCGTCTTGCGGCAAAATAGTACAACTTCTGGAATGATAATACTATTAAATCGTGCGTAGAACACTACCCTGGGAAAATAGCTTGTGGAAAATTGCCCTGGAGAATATTGTCATGTAGGAAAATTGCCAGTTAGGAAAATTGATTGGGAGAAAATTGCCCGTATTTTGTTCAAACTTCATGATGAATAATAACACATTATAATTTCGTTTAATATTATTTATGACAAATATTTAAACATATTTGTTTGTTCCATCCTCCAAGGGAGTACTATCAAATGCAAGTAACATTATCGCAATACAATTTCTTTGGATTTTTAAATTATTCAGTCAAATCTTCTAAGAATTAGATCGAGAGGATTAGCACTGAAATATTTTTGGTGTTTGAGGGGTTCCTTGGATGTATTGGCGGTAGTTTTTAGCAATCCAACACTACTCTCGGGCCAATTTGAGGGCAGAGGGTATTCAACCATATTTTAAGAGGCTTTAAGCTATTTATCCTCTCGATCTATTTCTTAGAATATTCTATTATATTTAAAAAATTGCAAGAAAATTGTATTGCAATAATATTTCTCACACTTACAGATACTCCCGTGGGGAATGTAACAAACAAATTTATAATGTGTTATTATTCATCATGAAGTTTGAAAAAAATACAGACAATTTTCCTCCATGGCAATTATATATTTATATATATATATATGTGTGTATTTTATTCATGTTAAGTTTTTTCTCAGAATGCCCCCTTTTTTTAAAGAGCAAGTTTAAAAAACTAGTTATTTACTGTGCAGAGGGGCTTCTACAAGATTATATTTAGAGGGTCTTGGTATTTTTAAATTTTTTAATATAAATTCTTAAAAAAAATTCCCCACCTACCCATATGGAGTGAGTCACACCACCTTGCAGATAATATAAACCATATATTTATTTTCCTCATATCCTATTAGGAGTGATATACTGAGAGAACCTCCATCATCTGAATCAATGCTCTTAATAGAAATATATTTTTCATCACTAATGCCACCAAGTGATCAAGATGATCATCCTAGAAAAGTTGTTAAATTATATATTTTGATAAATATTTGCTGTTTTTCCTAATAAAAATTATTTTAATGTCATTTGAAATCTAAATAAGTGCTCTGAGTATCGACAATAGTACATTTTTATAGAAATTCGACATAGTTACTTATATATATGTAAAAAACATTTATTTATCAGAAAATGAAGTAACAAACTATAAAAAAGTAAGAAATATTAAAAGAGTTAATTTTGACCCCATTTAAACATAAATCATAATAAGTTTCCTACGGTTAAATATGGAAAAATAGTTTTCTAATATATTTTAAACATTAAATACGAATAAAGTCAAGGAGTTTGAAGACCATGCAAATAATAGTTTATAATACAAAAAAAAATCAACAAACAGTGATAAGGGAAGCAAAAATGACCACGTCATTCATCCAGGGAATAATAATTGTAAATTGTTAAAGAAAATTAAACAAGATCCATGCAATAATAAGCCATATACTTCATCTTATAAAAGGGATATACTGAATGTATTGTGTCATACTTTTTTTTATGATTTACACTAGGTTAAATGGATTTACCCTACTCATAATCTCTACGCTGTTTTACCGCTTTGGATGGTTTGTTAGCTGATCCATAATATATTCCATATGGAATCCCTTTAGCAAGCTGAAATTATGGTGGGAACATAAGCTCCAGATCAACTGTTGTTTAACTATGAACTTATAATGAAAACTTTTCCATTTTTTTTGTCTAAAAATTGAGGGAAATTTTGTGGAGCGGTTTGATTTTCATTTTTTCCCCATTTTTGATTATATGTAGTGCATAAAAGTTGTCGTATGGTATGAAAATTACAAATACAAAATTGAATTGGCTTACAAAGTCATCTTCAGGTCACACATCTTGATCAAATTATGAAAAATACCAAAAAAACTTTTTACATAGTAAATACATATACCAATAAGACATTTTTAGTGATTTTGTAAAAATAATCTTAAATTATAAATAGTATAATTTTTTTTTCTAAAATGGTCGTATGGAACAAAAAATTAGGAAAAGTTATGAAAATTTGATGATGATAGTGCACTTCCAGTTTTTACATTTTCAGAAAGGAAAGATCGCCATTTTCTAATGTTATTATCTCTTTTTGCTCAATAAGGTTCCTTTCGAACAAAAATTATCTATAATTTTTTATAGGTTAGAATAATGTCTATCATACTAAAAAAATATATTTTAAAGACTTGTGACTCGATTTAATCACACAATCAAGGAATTGAAATTTGACTATGACTCGAATGCAAAGATTTGCAACTCAACTTGGAATCGAAAGTAACGTCCATTTTTTTATTAAATATAAAATAACTCTTTTAATCATCTTTATATTTCAAAGGACTTGAATTGGACTCCATGAAAATATTAAAGGATTTTGATTTGTGAACAAAGACTTCAGACTCGACTACGAGCTTGCAGTCTTCTTTGTTAATAGATCTTTCATTTTCATTTTACACTAGATTAATGGTTTTAATAAATTAGGAATAATATGTAAAAAGTTATTTATTCAGATCCCTAATAAATTTTCATAAACATTATTTTTTAACACAATATACAAACAAATATTCAAGAAACGGTTGTACTATTTTCAACTATATATGAATAGGTGTATTCATGTTCATTTTACGAATAAAAAAATAAATACACTGTAAAAAGTTATGTTCCTTGTATGAATGTATTGTTCAATTTTTACACTCATACAATCATAATTCCAACTATTTACAGGCATAGAAATGTGAAATAAACAATAAAATTTTGTATATTACGAGTGATAAAATGTTAAGTATTAATTAAGTTAAGATAAGTATCATGAAAAATTCGGCAAAATTTATGTTATTGTATTAATAGTATAATTTTGATTAAAACATTTTCACATTCAATGGTTGTAAAAAACACACAAAAGTGATACTTTTTTTTACATAAAAAACCACCTCCTATTGGGACATAAAGATGTTTTATAAACATATTCTGAGTGTTGTTGATGAACATAAGTTAATACTAGGGATTAAAAGTCCCCATTCTTTAAAAAAAAGGATTATAGAGTGTTTTCATTGTTGATGTGAGACATTTTGGGAGCCTAAAAAACCAAGTTTTTTTTTACAATAAAACCTTTTTTTCATTCATGCCTTGATAAATAGTGAACTATTGGATGACAAAATGGGACTATCAAATAAAAGGACTTAATGTAAACTAAGAACCTATACATCCAATGCTTGATTGTATTATAATATCCGACACTAATATTTATTAAAAATATTTTTATTGCACCGTTGTACAATCATATTTATATGAATATTTAGCTATTAATATATAATTGAACAGATATTTTTCAGTTTTTCTCGCATTTTTATGGTTCTGAATCATCAAAATATCATTTATTCTACAAATATAAGGATTTTTTGGGATTTGTATTACACTGATTTTATTCAAATATCACTGAATATCATTGGCATCAAGTATATTCAAGGCGGGTGTTAAGTCATTTATTATTTGTAAAGCCAATTAAAGAAATTTCATGAGGATTTATAGAAAATTTGTCCATTTTATGCTATAAAAATAGTATCAACTATGAGTCACTACGATGGCATCCCCTTCAATTATAATACAATTAATGATATTAATGAAAAGGCACTATAGTATTTAGAAAATAGAACGGAAGTTTTAACTAGATAATAACGCAACTTCTTAACTCCTTTCTAATAATACAATGCAAATTGTTTATGCCTTTTAAAAATGGTCCTTTCTTTTATGACCATATATATTGTAAAATGATAAATTATTATCTATTTTCTAAAATATATTTTTGTATTATAATTTTATTGTGATGGTCAATAATTTCAAATATATCATTATACCTCATACTATGTGATAAATCGTTTTTCTTCTTGTTGAATAATAGCAGGATTTTTTTTTTGGTTCTATTTGTTATTTAATTATTGAAAAACAGAATCATTCTATGTTTATAATATATTCTCTGGTCGGCCATTTTTTTGTCGGACGAAAGTACGACATTTAAAATAAGTAATATACGATT
The DNA here is from genome assembly GCF_016086655.4 of Lepeophtheirus salmonis. Lineage (NCBI taxonomy): Eukaryota > Metazoa > Arthropoda > Copepoda > Siphonostomatoida > Caligidae > Lepeophtheirus > Lepeophtheirus salmonis. Next base: position 6,849,449 of record NC_052133.2, on the reverse strand, counting down.
AAATGCAATATTTAATTGTAAGTACTTTAATGCATATAAAGTATATGCATTGGAAATCGTCTAAAAACATTACATTTGAAATAGAATATTCCTATAATAATACTCGTATTTCAATAACAAGGGTTTGTTTATATTTCTTGGGTTCATAACATCTATGATGTTTATGTCTTCCAAGAACACATATGTATATAATTGTAATGTTATATACAAGGAAAACGATATATATTCGGATTGAATTTGAACTCTAAATAGACAAGTGCCTAATTTCTCAGATCCTTCAATTAATGAATCATCATTCAATGAATTAAAATACTCTAATATTTTAATTATTTTATATCACTGTAAATTTCCTTCAACTCCATATGCAATTACCCTGAGGTGTTTAGCTAATATTGTATTAAAATTAATAGTTCAATAATAGAGTGTTTTCACTGACGTCACAAATAAACAGAAAGCACCGTCAGGATGAAGAATATGTACTAAATTGTATTGGTATCAAAACTGGTTGACAATATCTATTGCTTACAGGCTAGTAAGCGTTCTGCTATTTTGGCTTCCCTTCAATTTTTTTCTCTCGTTCAGCGTTCCAATTATAAGGGAGTACCCGGCTTGTACAGTATAAATACATACACTAGCGCGCAGTATGAAGCTCTACAGTTTTTGAGGCATAAAAAAGTCGATTACTGCAAATAAGACTGCTAAATTGAATAGAATATAGAAAAATGATAACGCTTTCATATATATCTAGGGCACCAAAGTTTTTTTTTGTTTCAAATATCTATAGGAATCATAGAAAAAAGTAATCAAACTCAAGTTCAAATCACTAATAGTCGACTAAAAATTACAATAATTTATTTTCACAAAAGTAGAATAGCTATGTCCGTTATGATTCAGTCATATCGATCTTCTCTTAATCCCATATGTAAATATAGATGAATTAAGTCATAATTAATTATTAAAATCTATAATATATAACTTATGACCAACTCTTAATAGTACGGAGTCATTGAAATCAAATTGCATATTTGCACATCAACCCAATAGGAAGTTAGAATAATTTTTTCCCCAAATTGAACATAGAATACAATTTTCAACAAATTAAAGTTAATTTCGATGAACAAATGATTCTGATTAATCCTTTAGAGTTACTGCTAATTGTACTTAAATTAGCCAAAATTCACAGCCACATTTATAGAGTTAGGAAAGTAATAAATTATATTTCTAAGACAATATTGGGCCAAATTTAGTCAGATAAACTCTCGGGTATTTCAATTCATCCCAGAAATTTGAATTCAATTCCTTTAATTGAACGTAATATCTCTATGAAATATGACCTGTCATTTTATAAATATAAATGATTCAACCGCATTTTAATTGTTTCTGAGAAATTTTGTCAAATAAAAAGCTTTTATTTATAAAAAAAAAGTATTTAATAGTATACAGAGTGATCAAATAATAAAGAATATATTCAAATATTGCAAATGAATGTCCCTTAAATATAAAAATAAACTTTTTAGAGAAGTGTAAAAGTAGGAACCTTGTCAAATTATAAAAGCATGTGTTTTAAATTTATATAAATACAGTTGAAGGTGCTCTTAAATATATTAAAAATTAAAAACCTTTATATTAAATGAAAGAAAAAACCGTATATTAATATGCAGGGGGTGTACCTGACATTGCTCATAGTTATTAGGCATGGACGAACAGACCAACTTCAATCTACATGAATATATGACAACAAAGTCATCGGGTGCACTGTATATGGAACTATAATATCATAAGCATATTGTGATCTAAGAAATAACAATGTAGTCGTATTAATAAAATATTGCATGCGTGTGCATATGTACAGAGTTCACTGTATAGAGTGCTCCCTGACGTAAATCATATTTAATATAAGAAATAATCATGTATGTTTTACAAGAGCACTGTTTCGGTCTTTATTTGTTATTGGTCTCTTATGTATGTCATCATTTATGGGCATTTTCAGTCTATGTTAGGATTTGAATAAAATATAAACACTGCTATTTTAAAATGAATTGTAGATGTTTTATTAGTTAAGAGACATAAGTACTCATCACTCATACATAAAACATATTAATATGTTTTTCTCAAACTCTTATCATTATTCTTGAGGAGAGGACACGACATATTAATTGATGTAAGTATTAATGTACTGAGTAGTTACCTGTGAGTGTGCTCATGAAAAATGGAGAATAAAACTAAGGAATTGTTGTCTTATGTATTATTAAAGTAAAATTTGTATTTTAGCTAAGGCCTAATTACTCTAGCCAATGCCGGGTACTACTGTGATTACTCAATAATATATACTTTACAAATATTAATATAGAAAATATCACACCAAGAAGTCGTAAGTGTTATTCCCTGTTTTTCATGATCACACTCACACATAGTAACTCAATACTTAGACGTTATATCTCAATAATGATAGGATTGCAATTATCGAACAACAAGAACAAACTAGTATGCTAAATCATCCTCAGGATTACAACCCTAAATATGTGAACCCTCCTTTTTTTGTACTATAAGTTATAACACGCTGACACACGCTCGCTGATACGACTAATTTTAATTCACCTTAGTTACTTTTTTCTAGATAGACTTGTCGTTTAAAATGAGTTCTCCGAAGACAAACAAACAGACACACAAACTTTGCTTGAATAATTTTGTGAGTTAAAGAAGCCCATTCTTGAACAAAAATCCAGACAAGGAGAAATGTACAATCTATCGATTTACATAATAACAATACATACTAGAACAACTCTTATTATTTACTCATCTCTATGATGCAAATTTTGAGATGTTCACTAACCATGTTATAATATGGATATTCACTAACAAATGCAAGGTTGTGCCTTTATTGGTCTAGCGGTTCAAGCGGTTCCAGTTCTTGAACCGCTAGAACCAGAACCGATAAAGTCGAACTGAGACTGCAATATATTGCTTATCGATCTCGGTTCTTGTGCTTCTGTTCCTACATAGAATTTACAAAGAAAAATATAAAAAATAAATTTAATTTAATCAATAAGTCAATTTTTGAGTTTTTTTTAGACAATTGTAGCGTTTTACATTGATTTCTTTACGTCGCCAGGGTGATACAGTTGTATCTGAGTTCCAAATTGATAAGGGCTGCTTATGGATCTACAAAAGTGGTTTTAGGCACCAGACGTTGTGAATAAAAGGAGTACGGTAGATTATGGATCCATGTCGGCTACTAAGCTTGTCGGGACTTTATTATATGATAACTATAATATTTCTTAAGCCAGGATTTCCCAAACTTGACTATGCCATGGCCCCCCTATACTAATACCTTTGTACAATGTATGTGTAGACTGAAAGGAATCATCAATTCTCTATCTTCCGGTTCCCCCTCCATAGCCTTCCCTCACGGCCCACTTTTAAAACCATTGTTTAAGCAACCTTAGTTTTCAGGGCTCCTGCTAGAACGTGGGTACTATATACTCTGGGTATAAGGTAGCTGCACCCCTGTTTCTATCATTTCTGGGCCAAAATTTTCTAGCGACGCCTCTTGTTTTAAGTGCCTGTTACCAAGCTGAGCCTGTATAAAAAAGAACCGAGACCGAAACCGTTGAAATGAAGGAACTGAGACAGGGACTGATAGAACCACTAAACCTGAACCGTGCACAACCTTAAATTGAGGGTTTAAACAATTCAGTTTTATTGTCCTTATCACCTTCATTAATGGTGCACGGAGCCTACTTGTTTGTACTTTATTTCCGTGATCGGAAATCCTAATACTATTAGAACTTCATATAAAAAATACTAACACATATGTCTAATGTAATAAACTAAATTGTTTATAGTTAGGATGATTTTTCAAATCATTTTTATTAAATTCCAATTTATTAAGTGATTACAATTATGTTCAATATATTTGTTACAAAGAGTGACAATGTACTTTTATACATATCATAAAGACTCAAATATACTTCAATCTGAATAATAAACTCCTTTAACAAATGAATTCATTTGAAATCTATTTTTCCAATGCTTCCAATATATTAAAGTAATGTAAATAGCTTGTTCGATATTTAGAAAAATAAGGATTATTTGATAATAAGTGTTATTTGCTTCTTTCAGGAAAACTGAGTAAGAATTTTTGATCATCGATCGATTATATTATTAGTTAGCTTTTTTACCATTATTAGAAGGGTTTAATAACCTAATATTTATTGTATATATTCTCTATTCAACAAAAAACCATCCAAAATTTGAATAAAATACTATAAATATGTAATATTATATATTTAAAAGAATAGATAGGATGGTCTCCTCCAAAAACATTCTTCAAATTGTCAGGGTTATTATGTTATTTTTCGGTTTATTTATCTTTACAAACGAACAGGGCATATTTTATACAACTCTAACCATTATCAGTATCCCTACCCAGATTTACATTTAACCCTCTTTTCATCAGTTTTGGTTCGTTTGGAGTCCACAATAGCCATGATCGGCCCTGTATTAACCTAACTATTTTGTTTTGATAGTTGTAAAAATGTAATGAATAACTTGATAATTATATTTCTGAGTAAAGTATAATTAAAAAGACTAGAACTGTTTATTATCCCAAAGAACAAAAAGTACTTATAAAAACTACAAATAATCCAAAGACAAAAGATATTAAGATAGTAGAGCACATAAAGAATTTTTTTTTTTGTTGTGATACATACATTAAGATTAAGAAAATTTGGCTCGAAGTTATCTTTTTTTGCAAATGAAACTGGTCATGAATAGGCAATATATATTTATGACGTCCAGTTGACAGGGAGGGGGGATATTTAAAGATTTATTAGGATGAGGAGGAGGGAGGGTATACTCTATATTTCGGAGTCTAGTATATTGAGAACGCTCCTGATCAGTGATGTTTCAGATAGCCAATATATCTTATTTACAAATATATACACGGGGGGATATCAAAATTAAGGATATCCAATCGGAGGTGAGTATCAAGTTTTAGACAGATAGGGGAGGGGGTGTCAAAAATTGTACTTTTTTTGGACGTCATAAATGTATGACGCCATACATATTTCTTTGCTATGTCTTTGTTTGATAGTTGAACTTGTGTTCATTTCTTTCATGTCCCAGTAGCTGCCAGCTAATTTATTCAAACGTCATGACACCTAAGCTGTTCATATATCCCATATTCCTCAAATTGTTAGAATTACTACGTAATTTTCGTTTCCTCATTTTACATAGCCAATACCCTTACGATTTACAACCCTAGATATACGGCTGTTCTTTTAAAGGCTTAATTTAATAGCTAAACTATGTCAAATTTATATATTGTTTAATTACGTATACCTCTCATTTTAAACCCACAAGATTTGTCAATTTATTTATCTCTGATATTATATATTTAACTGTTAAATCATCATTATAGATTGGAATTAGTCAGCCTTACATTTACTTTTTGTCAATTGTTTATTATTCTCCTTATCTAATCTACGAACACATGTAATACATCACCATAAAAACAATCTTGAACAAAAATCCAGAAGAGGATAAAATTCCAATATATTGTTTTACTTCATATAACAAATACAGCCCAATATTTCATAGACATTTTGAGTTAATTATAGGTATACTATTCAAGTTTTTGAGATGAGGTACAATTTCCAAGAATTTTATCTATAGTTAAGAACCATTTTTTAATTCAATAGACAATTATTGGCCTCGATATGGTCTTTAAAATAACATCTATCAATTTCTCAATATTTTATTGTGACGATCAATTTAGGGTATTCTAAGTAAAACTGGTAGTAGTCCCAAATGTTTAATAAAAATAAGTTGTAGAAATAAATTGACAATAATTTTTTGGTTAAGAATATGTTTCAAGTAATCTACACGGAATGTTGAGATATGTTAATATAGGTTATTTTGTGTTGACAAATTGAAAATTTGAAAATGTAATGCGGTATGATTTGAGCGTTGTTTACTTATTTTAGTTTGTAAATAAGACAACAGAGAGTGGAGGGGCATTGCAACACAATAAAACAACTCCCTGAATGATAATTATTATCACTTAGAGTAGACACTAGTGTCATCTATACTTATATTAGCCCAGGCCCAGCAAGTTCCATCATCTTGTGGATAATAATTATTTTTTGTTTGTTCTGAACTTATTGATGATTCATGAAATATCTACTTTTCATTATTGTTTTATTTTTATGAATTGAAAAGGACAACAACATATTAACTAGTAAATATGCACTTGCTTGGGAATGTATAGTTAATAAATGCTTTTTGATTAAACTGCATAGGTCAATATCGACAAGGGTTTATTTATCATATCCTTGGAAATTGTGCATGATGGACTGGGATCCCGGCATAGAGATAAAATACATTGAAAATGATGCTGACGCAAAATGCAATTTTAAATAGGATTGTTAATAACATAAATGATAGTTTAAATATTTGTTTGCTTCTCACAGTATTTTATATTCAATTTATGAAATTCTTCAGCTTTTATAGAAACATTTGTATATTCCGTATAAGATCTGGAGGGATTGATGTATCAATAACTATAATTTCCATTGCCTTAGGAAAAACGTTTGCCTTTAAAAAATGTATCTTTTTTTTTCTCAGTGATTGCACACAATGTATTTAAATATTTATGAATGCTACAAAATGATTTTTAACTTGGGGATTATGAGAAATTTTAGGATCCTGTTAGTAAATAATAAATTTAAATAATTATTTTTTTATTTTAAAAAGAAATAGTTGATGTTTCTTATTTTACCCAAATATTCTTATTGTACTAATTATCATTCATTGTCCGCAGATTGGTTTTTTAGATTCTCAACCTGATCCAACTTGCAACAGAAAGACTTAAATAGTAAATGATGAAACAAATTTTGATAGAACTGGGGGTTGTATAATTGTGAAATACATAAACCCGATCCAATCAAATGAAACATACTCAAACAAAAAAATGCATTACTCCCTGTATAATCTCGGTTGTAAAACCCCCTGAACTAAATATTATTTAATAGAAAATTCAACTAGTTAATGCCCAGAAAATTTCAAACATACAAACCATATACTCATATAAGGCTGACTTGTATTATAACTTTTACACTGTTGAATCCCTATTATTTTAAAATGATTCAAAAATACTAAAGGTATATATTATAATTATTATTCAGGAAATACTCTAGAATATTACATTATATTAATCATATGTTTTCTTTTTTTAAATTTCAGTCATGGTGAAGATTTGATTGTTACACCCTTCGCTCAAATCCTTGCAAGTCTTCGTAGTGTTAGAAATAATTATATTCAATTAAACAATGTTGCGTTACAGAGGTAAGAAAGTTTTTGTTTTTATTTCTCTATGACATAATACAAATATTTAGTTACAACTTTATATATTTGTCTCCAGAGTATATTTTGTTGAAATTCCTTTTCTTGCGGATTAGTATTTTACAAAACGATAATATAAACTTTCATACAAGAGACCGTATATAAAATTGAGCAGTCTTTTGTTGCGAATAAGCTAAAGTTTAGCATTTTTGACGATGACAAGTATCCAGTTGTGTATAGAAAAAAAAAACATAGGTCAAAATTTCCAAACTATTTAAATATTTATATGTTGTGTTGAAGTTGAGATGTCAATTCATTTTGCTATTGTAAAAGGAAATTGTTCAAATTATAGTTTCTTTGTCTTAAAATGCTTTATCTAATTACCAGCTATTAAGGAATAATATTTTTAGATATTATTAATTAAAATTACAAGGTGATTATGCATTTATGAGAAATATTACTGGGCATTTGAACTTTATAATTTGTCATATAATACTTTTATTTAATAAATATTATCAAAATAGTCCAAAATTAAGGGGCGTTAGCAAGAGGTGGGCTAGAAGGACTGTAGCCCCTCCCCTAAGTTAAGAATTTTTTGTCATGATGAAACAATGTTATGCAAATTAAGGTAAAATTTTATATATAAAATATTAAACCAAACAATGTAATTTTCTGTGAATAGCAATGGATTTTTAAAAATATTCCAAAAAAAAAAATTTTTAGAAAACTTTTTCCCAAAAAAAAATAATTTTTCAAATTTGTTTCTGAAAATTTTAATATTTTTTATTACATTTTTTGCCTTTTATTCCTAAAAATTAATTATTTGAAATTTAATTTTTATATTTATTTTCTATAAATTTAATTTTTGTATTTATTTTTTATTAAATTTAATATTTTAAATTTTGTTACTAAAAAATTACATTTTTGAAATTATTTTCCTAATAGTTTTAAAAACGAAGCCAAATATTGTTTTGAAGAAAAATAATTAGACCTTTGAACCTATTAATGATAATGTTTTTGATTCTTCTCCTGAATCAAATCATATATTAACAGTAATAAATATATTTCCAAATGTTATGCGGGAATAAAGTTATATCATTTGGAAAGACGTGAAAGTGAGAGAATCAAAGACACCAAAGTTTGGAGCATACTCAAGATTCTAATTCAATTTCAGAATCAATCATTATTGATTCTGAAATTGAATTTTAGTCAGAATAATCTCCCAAATCCATAATTAATTTATTGAAATGATAAATAAAATTATATTTAAACTAGAAGGAACAAGCTATCTTAAAGATAGCCATTGAAAAATTAAAAAAGATTTTCTTAATATTTATTTGGCTTATGTTTAAACTCTAAGCTAAAACTATATATTATAAACTCTAAATTTTGAATAGGTACATTTCAATTAGAAAACTTCCTTGTATACAACATTTTTTTTTGTTTTCTGTCCATTTGATGTAAGTATAATCAAATCTGCAGCCCCTTTTGACGCTCTTGAAAATACAACATATGATTTTAGTCAATATTAAGAATTTTTTTCAAATTTTTGACCTTGTGATTTATTGATTGTCATTGCTAGTGATAACTGAATTGGAAAATGTTTTATTATAAGTGAAAATTGAAACTCATCACCACTAGAAGTAAGGGTCATTTTTGGAATAAATAAACTTATTTTCGGAAAAACAAACTTGACCTCCAGAGCCCAGGAATATAGTTTTATTAGAATAAAACATAGACCTACGTACGTAACTCAGAATTCGGAACAACTTTTAATCATGTTTAAAGTAAGTATCTGTCTCATTTTTGGAATGAATGTGATTTGTCATTGTTTTTCAAAGTGGGATGTACATCAAACACAGAAATTGTTTTAATATTATGTAGGATATAAAAATTGGAATAAAATATTCTATTAAAAAATACTTTATTTACTTATTGACATCTTTCAATAGTAAATTCATATAATGATGATAATACATTATTATTATTACAATATACATTTAAAAAAATTAAAGTATTTGATGCACTTTTTATGTTTTCAACACACCTAACTATTACAATTCGGATGTTTTTGTCAACTATTTCTTCTTTTTTGAGGGTGTCAATTACTTATTTGTTTTTATCACAAAAACTATTTGTTATTTAAACCATTAAAAAAATGGCAGTGGTAAAAATGACTAGGACAAAAAAGAAAAAATGGATTAAATTGAATTTGTTCTAAAGGATTACCAATTCGTTTTCAAGTAGTTGTAACAATGGTCGCAGTGCAAGTAGAATTAAAAAACAACTTGCTTTTTTCTATATAAATGTACTGCTCCCCTGCATTTGCAATACCAATATTAATATTATCTCCTTTAAGTCCTCAAGTTTTTGCAGTTGCAGTTCCAATCATGTATAGGTTTGCTCTTGAATCAAGTAAAACTCTAACTTTAATTGATTTTCCATTTACAAGATTGATTACCCAACAACATAAAGTAGCACTAAATCTTAGATATTTCGGAAATTTTCGCAAAATAAGCCAACATAACCTCTCTTGAAGTTTTCTCCAAGGAGAAGTTATTTTTATCCATAATATCAAAGACATTAGTGTTGTTGCGACAAATCTATCATTTTAGTATAATAATGAAATAGTCATTACATAATATACATTAGCAAATATTATAAGTTCATTCCTATTCATTTCGTCCATTCTACCGAAAACAAGAAGAATATAAAGTACTCTCCATAAGTTTGTGTACACCTACAAGGTAAAGGGAAAATACGTCTTTTACTACAAAAATTGACTGCTAAAAGCGAGCGTGTGTATTTTACATGAATTACGTACTATTCATTTTCTTATTATTAGTTACATACATAAATTATATCTATGTATTAATGCTAAATGTATACCTTTCTATTAATTAATTATCGTCATTATCCATTCACTGATCATAAACCACAATTTTGTTTCGATTTATTGAATATTAATTTATTGTTGTAAATTCTTAGTTAGTATTTGTAAAATTTGCTTATACAATTTGTTTTGAATCGAGCAATAATATTAGATTAATATTATAATTATGTTTACAAACTTTCTGAAAATGTTTTTTATGGATAAGTTTTCGTGGAAAAATAATGATTAATAAATAGAAAATAGCATTTCCAAGTAATTAGGCACCAGGTATAAAACTTATAGTATCAGTTACATCGAAGCTCATTAATTAAATTAGTATAAATAGGATTTTTACTTAATAATATTTATTGTATCTATCCAGAGTTACACATAATAAATCTATTAGTATAATATTATAATAGCATGTGTTAGTCATTTTCTCCAAAGACTTATTATCTTCATCTCGGACAAGTCTATATTTTTTTAATTTTTGGAGTTTATGTATCCACTGTTATTAATAAAGCCTTCGTTTATTTTGTGATGATTCTTTTAGTGTTATACTGTCATTTGGCCATCTTCTAATCTCTGATAATATAGTATTGCATTTAAAAAGATCCTTATGAATTTGTACAAATAGTGAATTAACTGGAGCCCAATATTGGTATTAACAACACTGTTAAAGATGTCCAGGAGTCGTCTTTTACATATATATATAGCTAGGTCTATTTTATGAGTCCCAAAATGTCAAGAATGTAATACACGACTGCCACTTTTTTATTTGTCCAATGATGTGTGCAAGTTAATAGAGCTAAATTATTTAAAAGAAATTTGATAAAATATGAATAATAGAGGTTGATAAGTATCATCTTTTTATATACTTTATTTATCTTGTGTCTTCACTGTAAAACTTTGTATGGAAATTATGAACGATGATGAAACAAATGCACTTTTTTTTCTTCTTTTAGATTTGACGACGAATTCTAGTCGAGTTACGAGTCTTTCATTTCGATTCCTGTACAAATCTGTAATTTCTTTTTTCTAGTCCAAATTGAGTCTTTTTGGAGTTCTGAGTCCCAATTTAATGCGAGTTTACTACAACCCGTGTCCGAGTCTCCAATTCTAATTAATTAGTTATAACTATCATTAATTGATTCCCAAATAAACGGAATAATATTTTCGTCACTTCACTTCTATGTACTGAATGTAAATAAAGAAAACAGCACGCACTTTCAATAAGTTGCGAGAGCCATTCAAGTTCTGAAGTAAAATATGTCCTTTAGTAATTTGAGTTTTTCAATCAACACACCCAAAGTGATAGATCATGACTGTATAATAGTCTTTATTGTTTGTTTTTAATATAAAGGCAGTATTGTGATCTTGCTGAAGATCCAATCCGATGGGACAGATGTAGCAATACTGCATAGTCTTGTTTTCGACATTAGTTATGAAGTCTAGGATAAATAATCTGTCAACTTTGGCCACCATACTTAAGGGTCTGAAGTTCTAGCAGAATGAAGATTCTGCTACGAAATTAAGAACTTCTAAAATTGCATGTGAAGAGGAAGTATAATATTCTACAGTCTAGCTTTAACTAATTCGAAATAGGACGTCCTCACTGAACATGAATTTGAAGGGATGAATTATGCATGGGAGGTTTTAAATCCCTTTTCCTAATGATAGATATTTTCTAAAATATATATATAGTAATGATCTCTTGAAATTGTGCCCTTTTGTTTGTGGGCTTGGGTAATTCGCCTCTTTCCGCTCCCAAGCTTTGTCCAAAATTGTCTACTCAATAGGGTAATGTTACTTTCCAATAGCTATGTATTTCTTGAGGGATAGGGAATAGGGATGCTATTGAATTGAAATTGAAGGGCGTCGAGGCTTTTGCTCAAAAAGGGTGTCCAGTAAAATTATTGTGGTAAAAGGTTGGGGTAATTTAGTTGCGTGGTAACATTCGGACAAGCAAACTATCTAATGATAAAAAAATTCCATCTTATATACTAAAACACACCCCGACCCACGGCAGGTAAAATTCTTCCACAGACGATTCTCTGAGTATATCAAGGATCCCTTGTAATATCTTATAATACAGTGCAGTTCACTGGATACCTTGATCATTGGTCAGTTCAACATAACTTATATACTAAAACTCCCACATCGCATGAATAATGAAATAACACCTTTAACTTGTTCTCTAGTTAACCCATTATTAATTTAAGCCTTCATTTTAGTTAATAAATGATTATTAGTTAATATCACCTGCACAACCCGTGGGCCAGTGTATATTTTTGGATATTACGAGAGGTTCTTGATGCTAAAGGAAGTGGCAGCAGGGAAATATAACCTGCATCTGGGCTCAGCATTTCACCTGCACACCACGTGGGCAGGTGTATATTATAGCATTTTAAACAAGAATTTTTGTAGTTGATGAGTTTGTTCATACGATGCCTATATAATAATACTATAGAAGTGCATAATTTTGTAAAGAGTGAGTGTCCTATAAGTATTTCATTTGATACATATACTTATTACTTTTGGTATAATTTCCAATACTTATTTTGATTGTTATGAAAATTGACGATACTTTATTTAATAATAAAATCAATTTCAGGTTTTAATTTGTATGGAGTATATTTTAATAATAATGAACTATCTGTATTAAGGTTATATTAATATTTTTTTATGTATATTATCTAATTTACCATTTTATTACATAATATAAGAGTGGTGAATAAAAGATTAGCAATAAGTAAAAATTATAGCAAACATATTTTCTTGAATAAAAGCACACAATAGAACATATATACATACATGAATAATAAATATTAATTTGTAATTTGACAATTTGTCTAAGTTTTACTCAGTTTTCAGAATGCACTTGCATTCTTCAATTTGAGCTTTTTATTACGATTATTTACTTTAATTCTTGTCCTTGTTTTCACATTGGATCTAATAACTTCTTTCGCCAAGTTAGATGTTTATGCAGCCTTTCAAATACGTTTGGGTTTTAGTCAATGGTTATAATGAATGTTTTTCCAGGCAATGACAAAATTTCAGAAACTCCCAAGAGGGGATTGTAAGGCCTCCCTTATGGACCAATTAAATCCAAGGGCTAGACGTTTCTTTATAAAATCCGAAGTCACATGTCTTTTCCTCTAGATTTGGTTAAAGTTTTTTAATTTTTTTTTTTGCCGAAAATCCTGTTATATATAAGCCAGACTCTGATCTAAACAATCATTGGAAACTTGAGATTATTGTTTGTGTCTGCTGGAATTACCATCTCGGCTTTAAAAGCTTGAAGAAGTCCAGAATCTTCTAAATTTCCTATGATTCAATTTTACCCTTATCTTGCTCATTTCTGGTTGTATGTTTGAGGAGAACAAGTGACTTGTTATTTATTTTCGTAATTATTTTGTCATCATCCTCATCCTTTAACTAATCTTCAACAGCTAGATTTCTTAAGACAAGTTCATGATTTTTTCCAATCAAAATTACTTTTAGCCTTCTGAGGGCTTCCAATGGAGATTAATGCCCCTTGTTTCCTGTGATTGCAGGAATCCGTGAGAATACATTCTCCAGACAATCTTAATTTAGATTAAAATGAATTTCATTCCACCATCCTTGATACATTGAAATAATGATTTTGTTCAACAAATGGAGATTCAAATTCCCTTTTTAAATGCAAGCTGAAATTTTTTCCTTGTTGGCACTCAGTGATCCTGCTACAAATTTACATGAGCCCATCATTAACAGTCTCTGTTTCTGAGTTCATTCTGGTTTCCTGGACCTTATTTTCTTCCAATAGTTGTTTTTCACAAGCTCTTTCCTTTCCCGAGTTTAATTACTCTGGAGGATTTGTGTTCATCGGAAGAGGGAAAAGCAAAGGGAATATGGAGCGAGGGGCCTGCATCCCTATTTAGTTTATTCCTGCCCTTTAAGCCAAGAAGATAAGGCTGGAGATTCCACTAAAAATCATTTTGTGTTAATGCTTATCACAAATCTTTGTATTCTTTATATTAATTAGGCCTTTTCTCCTGGATACTGATATCCCAAGACGCTGGAGCATCAAATTTTTCTTAGGAAATGCAAAATACTGGGCCTCCCGTAGGTTAGGACAGCAGGGTATGCACAAACACGATTTCAATCTCGAGATAATGCCATTTTTACTAAAGAGCATCCAAATTAGAGCATTTTACTTCTTCAATGAAATTATCATAACTGTATCAACAGCGACGTCAATACGTCAGATGAGTCAGCTAACGCCAACCAGACTGCATTAGAAAATCCTTGTTGTCTCACCTTTATATATAGTTATTAGTTTTGGGGTTCGTTCTGCAAATCCAAGACGGTCTGAGACCGTTATATTTTGGTTGGACCGAATTAGTTCGGTCCTACAAAAAAGCTCGGTCTAGATCAGTTCTAAAGGAAAAATTCGGTCTAGTTTGGTCGTCCCAAAAATCAGTCTAGACCGATTTACAGATAAATTGTTTATATCATGACATCATATGTTTTTTCCATTACAATGACGTTATTGAAGTTTAAACAGAAATAGTTCAGATTAATTTTCATCCCACCGTCTCTTATATGTACATATACAGTATTTTTTCAGGAACTCATCGTGTACTTTAGATTTGATCTAGAAAAAAAAATCGGTGATGGACCGAGTCTCAACACTAATAGCCATCCTGCAATTTTCCTCTCCATCGTTATTATTATAGCGAAGGCGGGTTCACTGAAGTGCTTACGTACAATTGAGCACGTATTTCTTTTTCCTTTTCATTATTTTTGAAATCCTTTTGTAGTGATTTTCTTACGTACAAAAATAATTTATGAAGTTAAATTGAATGATAATAATAAAAAGGGAGAAATTATACCTGCTGAATGAGTATGTAAGGACTTCTGTAAACCCACCTTTAGAGAATAAAAATTAGAATTATCAGGATCTTTCTCGACAAGAACGAAGCATTCATATTATGATTATTAGTATATCTAGTATATAGAAGTATTTTCGGAATAATTTTGCAAGTTTTTTTCAATTATTTTTACCATTGCCAATGTGATTTCCCGCTCCCTCCTTGGTTTGAGTAAAGCCAACTAACCCCTTGTTACTATATTGATGATAAGTATTTTATCAGATGAAATAATTTTGCAATTTTATATACTTTATCACTTTTCCTTTTCTGTCCTTACCAATTTGTACTTCATATTTTTTCCCTTGCCATTTTTGTGTTCAAATTCTTAAATAACTATAATAAATGTAAACATTTATTATTGCTATTTAAGCGCCAGTTATAATGTCCGCCAAATAAAACCCACGAGCTCTTTGGAATATTAATGTTTATTTAACACTATCTTGTATTGTATATTTATTTCCTATTAGTGTTGTCTTTACTCAAACAGTTATCGTCTCAGTTTGATCTAACTTACCGAGGGGTACTTTAAAATCTGAAACACTTTGAATTTTAAACTTCATTAAGATATAATTTATTGACTATAGAATTTCAACAAAATTACTACTATGAATAGATGTGTATCTGAGCTCTCTTAATCATTAATGTAGCCCCCATAGCGGCAAATGAAGGCTTCCAGGTGGAGGAAGGCCTGACACGTGCTACAAATGTAGTCATCTGTAGGGCGTCCCAGTCCTGGCTGATAATGGCTTTGAGTGGCCTCTGCAGGGCCTCCCCTCGATATGCACCCAAAATGTATAATCGAAGAGGTTGGCATCAGAGCTGTAGGGGTGGGGCAGTTTCCAAAAAGATTGTACAAGAAATTAAAAGAGTCTTGTAGTGTAGAAGATGGGTGTCTTTCATTGCTGGTATCAAAAGTGGCCTCTCCACCCTCAGAAGGATCTTTCCACCCACTTTTGTCATAGCTTTTGAGCAGTTTGGTATGAAACCCTAAGATATCTTGTATGGGTCCTCATGGACTTGAGACCTGGGCTGTTTTCTTTAACTCCCCCGGACCTAGTTTGGCCTTTTTGAAAGAGTTCTTCTTCTTCTCCAATATTTATGATATATATAAGCATATATGTATGCAGTGACTATTTTGAGTAATTCAAACAAATAAACATTGCTTAATTAATAAGATTAGGCTTTACTAAGGAAGGCACTTCGTAACAAGGCCTTTATTTCGCGATGATGACATAAGAATATAACAAAGAGTTAATAAAAAAAGATAATTTGAAGCGTACTTAAAAAGGTTTATCTCCCATGATCCCATTTTTTAAATTATATTTAAAGATTATAGTAGTCAGTAGTTTTTATGAGAATATTCTATTTGAATGCGACTCGTCAATGTTGGAAATATCCGCTTTATTTTGATGAGTAAATAACCATTTCATAATGTTGAAATATTTATTTTCAATGTATTATTTCCAAATTATTAGATCAGTATTTCAGACCGAATAAATTTACTCTCAAGAATACTGTAGCTAAAAAAATCATAGCTGTTGCGTAACGTAAATATCTAAATAATATAGAAGAATAAACAATACAAGGAAAATCGTAATACTTGTTGCAACTAGCCCATCTGTAGTGAGCGTTACAATATTATCTTAAATTGATCATTAATAAGTGAGATTTGAATTTTGATGTAATTATATCAACTGAGAGCAAAATAATCAATAATTTAAATGATATAAATTACAGGAAAAACAATGGAAAAAATTACTCCTTTTTTAGGGCCTTCCAAAGGCTAATGTAACTACAGCAGTCGCAGTGTACCATGGACTTTTAATAGGGTGTTGATAAAAATAGAAAAATCCTTGAAAAAAGGATCATTTTACTCAAATTAGTTTTTCTAAAACAGTTCATTAAATGAAATTTTACAGAATGTACTAAAAAAAAGGCAACAAGAAGGCTTTGCCTTCCATAAAAATAGGTAATACTAAAATTACTAAAAATGCAACTAAAAATATTTAAAAAATATCATTTAACCTCTGTTATTAATCTGAGACATTATACACCCCTAGATTGATAAAAATACTCACTATTCCTTTGAATCAACAATATATCGACAATATTGAAACATTCACTCTAATTTTATGCAGTTATAGATTTATTTATTTATTAATTAAATACCCCCGTCAGTAACCATAGGGCAAATTTTATTCAAAATGTATATTTCTTAACCCTGTGGAAATATAAATCTGTATATATATATAAAATAGTTTGTTTGTGTGTCCTTTATACGTGGCCCACACCGTTGAACCTAGTTTTTTAAGGATCTTTAAAACAAAAATGAAAAAAATCAATCAAAATCGAATGATAATAATTTCTAATATTAGGTTTCTTTTATTACCTTAACGAGTACTTAAAAAAAATATAACTTCCAAAATAAAAATCTTATTTTACTCTTTATTTTTTTTGTGGTGAAACAACTTTAAAAAAAAAACATAAATTAAGATATTCTAATAGATTTAACAGATTAAAATTCATTTTCCTCCATATAGTTCTTTAAAGTCGAAATATAGCATTGAATCGTAATATACTCTTAAGAATTTGGTTTTGAAAGGCTTATGCTCATACCAACATTTGATTTATGGTCATTTTGTGTTTCATAGCTTAAATAGTAATAGTTAATGTGGTTTTCAAACTGCGAGCAAAAATGCTGTTTTTAAATTACATATTTGACTAGGAAGTTATAATTAGAAAGCAAAATAAATATGGGGTCAGTGCCTTGTGTCTGAAAATTAACATTCAAATTCACCACTATATCTGGTTGGCTAACCAAATAAAAAATGTTTCAGATCACGACAACAGAGTGGTAGTGGGAACCCCTCACCTATGGCTACGCAAACATCTAGTTTTTCTTCATCATCACCTTTTAAGTCAATTGAAATGGGTAACTTTGACATTTTTACAAAAAGTAATCATAGATATAGGCAAATGATTTCATTTTCAGATGATGGAATGGTCAAGATGTCTATCGAAACATTGGAGGAACTGGATTGGTGTTTGGATCAGTTGGAAACCATACAAACACATCGATCTGTTTCTGATATGGCTTCAAGCAAGGTAAGACAGAGTTTTAGTTTTATTTAACCCCCGCAACCCTAACTATCAGATCGACCAAAAATAAATTAATGAATAAATCTGATTGATATATATTTTAACCCATTTATGCACAAGTTATTTAAATTATATTATGGTTTTCTTAAAATTGATCTGCTTTAACTTTATAGAATACCGTTTTTTATCCGAAAAATTTGTACACTTTGCAAAATATTGATACTTAATGTTGGGCACATATATAATATTAAAAACACATTAAAAAATAAGAAATGGTAACAGATTTCGTCATCATTTTTTTTTATGTAAGTAGGTCTCAATTTTGTTTACATTACATAGGTGTCATCTAAAAAATATCATGATATCCAAGTATCCCCGTCTTGCAATTACTTTCACAAAGTTTATTTGATGGATGTTCTCATTATAAAAATGGCAGTTCCAACTTTGGCAACAAAATTTGTCATTGGGGTTGTATCCTTACTAAGTAACAACTTCATGTGTCACAGTTTAAGAGCCACTGTAATGAGTATTCACGAGTATCTTACTAAGTGAACCTAATAATAATAGCCTTTCAAGAATAAAATATAAATGATTTACTGTAAAAAACCTATATTACTTTTTATTTATTTATTTACACTGATTATAAATTAATTTTTAAAGAAAGGCAATTTACTTTCTTAATAAATAAATGACACCATTCCAAATCGCAGTCAATTTTAAACAATAAAATAGAATACATAATTATTAGATAACATTTTGAAGGAAAGCATGATGAATATATGAATAATATGAAATATTAAAAATTCATTTTTGATATAACACTTTGTGGCAGTAACTTTTTTCTCATAAGAGAAGAGAACGAAGAAGTGGAGATTAGATGATCCAGTTTTTTAATCTTACGCTTGATAAATAAATTCTTAATCACGGAACTCTAGTTTAAGTGTTCAAGCCCCTAAAGATTTTTTTTTTTTCCTTCCTTTTGCACTATCTTCTTCTCTTCATTCAACCGACTTTGTGCATACAAACTCATTTAAAGCAGCACAAGCAAAACTCTTCGTGGAATAAACAGTATTATATTGTGATCTAGATAATAAACATTTTTATTTACTAATAAATTTGAGGCCACTCGCTCAAGCTTGCAAACCTTCCAAAACCATACAAGAATATTACTTTTACATTTGATATTATGTTGTTGAAATTGCTACCCTTTTCAGTTTGACATACTATGTCATTATATATTCAGTTGTCCTTCAAAAAGATTGTATAGAATCAACATCTACTATAATACATCTATATATAGGTAGAATAAACTATACTAAGCCTTTTAAAAAACTCAAAAATGGGAATACTTGTTACGACTTTTTGGAGGCTAACAAAAACCCAAGAGTTTCCAGAATGTATAATGAAATAAAAATGTGATCAGGAAAAATGAGCATTATAACTAGTTGGGTTCCATTATTTCCCTGAAATTGTTCTTGTCTAAGATCCTGCGAAACAAATTTTTAAATTTCAGGATCCCGTTGGTATATAATAAATGCTGTAAAATTTAAATATTTCTATCTATATTTTAAGAAGTAATAATACATATATAGCTAGGCCTACTAAAAATTCTTAACTCTTATTATTTTCATTTTGAAAATCATCACAATTAGTAATAGGTTGATCTTTAAAACCTTTGAGTCCATTTTTTTAAATTTTGAAAACCTAGCCAAACTACAACTCTACTGGTAATTGAATATTTATGTAATAAACAACCCGATTTGTGAACTAAAACCTATTTATTGCATCACTTCAATCCATGTAACTCATTTTATAAAAATAAGAGAAATTGTAAATGTCTAGTGATACAACCGTGTGTATTTGGCCATGTTAAAGAAGAAACCGAAAATCTACCTAGGAACAAATAAAGTTAAGATTGTTGATGCAATTCATAACATTATAGCGTATTTGAAAGGTAGAAATACTATAATGTGGAACCGAAAAAGGTGATGACGAAAATTCAGGAATTGATTTCTTCTAAGACATGGTTGGATACCTTGGTTTCACTGTCAAAGGTGTGAAAAAAATATTCAGAGGAGAAAATAAGCATGGAGAATTCTTTAATAAGTCTTTTCTAGTGTAAAAATATCTGTAGATTATGATTTTTAAAGTTTGAATCCTGTAGTTTGTGTTGTTTAGCCAAGAAATTTGAATTTGTAACCAATTTTGCTCAAAAATAAATGTTTTTTCGTACAAAAATTTTGAAATCCTAATTTTGTAGACCTATAGAATCTACAATGTACATTTAAAAGACTATTATTTATGTTAAAAATATAGATAGTGGCCAAGACTTTCAAATAAAACTGCATGCTCAGTTGTTTAAAGTGACAAACGGGGGGAAAAAATCATACTTTTCGATCAATTCTTGGGTTTAGGTAGCCATATCTACTGGTAAGAAAGACCTACAGCTTTGATTTATTTATTATTTCATTCTTAATTTAATAAACTTTCAATTGATAAGTAATTTAAACTATTTCTTGTACAGGAACATTAAAAAAAAACTAATATTACTTCTTCTCCCTAATTTTATTGACGTGTGAAAAAAATACCGTCTGTTAGTTAAATTGATAGTATATTAAAACTTTAGGAGCTATATACTTGAAATTTTTTATCGTTTTTACATGAAATAGTATCCTTTAGTCTGATGTGTTTAATTTTCTCTTAGAAGGTTTAATATTTCCGATTTTTTCTTTACAATTTACGCATTTAAATTTTTTTTTGTAAAATTTTGCATTACGAGACGCCGTGACAAAAATACAAAATGACCAATATTTCTGAAAAGTTAATTGATTCTACCCAGGACACCCTTTTTTATGACACTAATACCCAATTTGAGTCAAAGTACTTCATATTTCTGATTTTTTTATACGAAGCAACAGACACTCGATTTTTGACCAAAATATTCATGTTTCGAAACACATGATATTGCACAATCATATGACCAGCAGCTACTTGGTATTGACGAAATCAAGGTCTAATTTGTCATAAAACAACTAGAGGTTCTCAATTGAAGGGTGTTTCACTAATTGATTCAATTGTAGAACTTGAAAAATGCTTAAGTGTTATTTTTATTTCCGTTTTATTTTTATTGGATCTTTGTAAACACAACAATTGGGATACAATTAATCGATAAAGTTTTTAAGAATTGTTCTGTCAATTTATGTTCTGCAACTAACATATAAATACGTAGTCATAGTTATGAATTAATTACATTATTATTGATATGTCATTGGAGGGCACAATATTTCTACTTCATATTATTTTTATGAAAATTTCTATATAATCTAGTACAAACACGATATAAAGTTGAAAATAATTTTTGACAAACAAATTCATCAGTTTAAATAATTAGTTTAATTGTTTGTTTTTTTAAATTTTACTTTAGAAAACTCTTTAACATATATCTACCAGGATTTTTAAAGTTGTATACATTACGTCAATCCATCATATTTTGCTCAAACACAATTTTTTAGGATTTTAATTATTATCCCAAAATGAAATAGTTGCTTAAAACACCACAAATCTTATAATGATACAAACTTCATATGAGTTTGTCAAGTAGAATATATCATAAAAAATGATATGCATCTAAGTTAGTATTTTGTAACTCTCCATTAGAAATATGCAGTTGATATAACTCGAGAAGATTTGGGATTATTCTATTTGACTTTTGTAATGTTGAAACACATACATTTAGGTGTGTCGCAGTATGCAATAAATCTATCAATTGTACGATAAATTAAATGCAGGATAATTTTGCAATAAATTCCAGCCGCACGCTTCAAAGTAACTGGATATCAAATGTTTTTAATCCAGTGTTGGTATTTCATTCTCAGAATATGCAAGACTAAGGAAGCTACAGGTTTGCATTTAACCAGTTGAGGCATCGGCTTTCAGTCAAAGTTTTTTGTTGTTACTTAGCACTTTTTTGCACAAAGGTCATAAATGGTAGTTTTGCCTGTATGTCTGAGCCTAATGCTTATTATTTGTTGAAGTGCAATCTGGTTTACATCCTTTTTATTTCGTGTTTAAATTATATTTATTGTTTTTAGTTGTGTTTGGTTTTTATTGAAGAGAATTTTGGATAAAATAATTTTATTAATTGTTTTTGGATGTTTTGTTAATTAATTCTGCATATTTTACATGTCTCCCAGTGGTCCAGTTCCAGTGTTCTTTAAAAATAAAAGTTTATTGATCTTCAAAAGAGTGTACTTGCATTATTATGCCATAAATATTATATAAATTGTAAACGGTGTCAAAACGACAATATTATCGCTTATAGTAATAATATTTTTGGGCAATTAATCGCACAGAAATATGTGTTATTGTGATAGGCCTACATACATTAAAAATAAATATAATCAACCTATTTATTTTGGATATGCATTACTCTATTTCACCGTATTTAAGGAATTTTCCCAAAAACACTTCTCAGACATTTATTATCCAGTCATTTACATACTCGTTCAATCCCAAAATCAATCCAATAAATAACCTACTAAAACATGGAATAATAATTATGGAAACTGGATTAGAAATGATTAGAAATATTCAATGTATCTTATATGTCACAAATATGGCGAAACAATTCGGCGAAGTATTTATATTAATAGATACATTTTAGTATTAAAACTTTGAGGATTTATATAAATTATGATTAATTTCCGATTTGAACTTGAATGTTTCATTGCCAACTACCGCTCCAAACAACCATAACATTCAATTATGACTTTGGCCCTCTATCATTTACTAACTGTACTTCTCAATAATAATGATAGAAAATGATGGGGGATAAAGTGTCCAGGGGGGTAATTGTTTAGGCTTTAAAGGCTGGGAGGTAGTTTGTTGGTGGGGGTGAGGGTAGGTGGTCTGTTTCCCAAAAAATGCACTCAATTTATATCACTAACTATTACATTCTAAATACGGAACGTTTTTGCTGCGAGAGAACAGCTTACAAATCATTTAGCTAACATGCATACTATTTGTGAGTTTATATTATGAAATAATTAAATGCAAGTTTTCCTGGAAACTTGTATAGGTGAAAAACTTGGAAAATCCCGTGGTTAAGGGAAACCCTAATAACTATCTACATTGTATATTGTTGCTAGAGTGAAAATTCATGTCGAATATTAATGCTATAAAATGTAAAACTAAAAAACTACATAATCAATAGTAGTCTGGAGGATTATATATATATATATTTCGGGAAGGGGGGGGTGATTTTTGGAGTTTTTTATTAAAAAAATTGCAAATATTGAATTTTTCGCAAACAAAAACTAACTGAAAAATCCATGGTTATTCGAAAAAATTAAATTTTTTGGATCAAAAATTTAAAAATTAAATTAAAAAAAAAAAATAGAACAATGAATATTACAGGTCCTCCAGCAAACCCCCTTCGGACACCCCTGATAATATATGTATATTATAGATTAGGCAAAAATGACAACATAGTCTATTTATAAATATGCATCTAAAAAAATATAAATTATTGATTAATTTCATTATAAGACATAATAATTTTATTAAATTGAATCAATGACAAAATGGAATTTTCAATAATTTGTATCTAGTACTTTACGAATGATGAACTATATAGTCAAAAAATATTAAAATTAAATTCATTTATTTCATGAAACTGAAACAGGGTCGTTCAGGTAAATCCGAGCCACCTTTAACAGCATTCTGATCAATAAAAGAAGAAAGAAGGGGTTAAAATTTTTTTACACATTCTAATAGTACGAAATTTTTTTTTTCATATGTTTGCTTTCTTCTTTAATCATTCACTCGGTACGAGGCCTAAAGGATTTGTAGGTCTTGACCTCGTCTGCAAAGAAGAATTTGTCCAAGAACTTGATGCCGGAGGCATTCATAGAGTTAATGCTTTTTGTGTGAATTGGCCGAGACCTTCCTCTGTAATTTCCCCTAAAAAATTAATCCATGGGATTCATTTCGAAGGAGTTAGAGGGCCAGGTATAAGAGTTCCAAAATGACACCTTCTCTTTTTACAACAAGTTTTGCATCTTGCGGTCATTGTGAAAGGTGGCAAAGTCTTTTTGGAATAGGAACTCGACACCAAAGGTTTGCAGTATATGTCGGAACCCCCCCCTGTTGTAACGTTAGTGATAATGAAAGGCATGAAGGAGACATAGTATGTGTAACACTTTACTACAGAAGTCATACTAACTGGCTATTTATACCAGGGTATTTAATGGTAAATAAAAACTTAAGTACATATATATTTATGAAACTGCTTAATATACTAAAATATATTGATAAGGGGAGAAACAAACTTAGCTATAATACACAACACCACTCCTTCAATCAACAAGCAACACAAAGCTGGTGATTAAAACCATAAATACATAAAAAGAACATCTTGAATCTTTTATAGAAGGGCATTATAGCAATTCGGAGCACCTGCTTGTTGGGACTCTCAGAACAACGTCTCACGCATCTGGAGTCTTCTTATCTATGCTAATTTGGTGCTAATCCACATAATAGATATCTACACCTGCTCGTTTGGATGTGAGAAATAATACCTTAAGTTTCTGGATTCCTTTTATCCATAAGCGAATCTAGAGCATACAGCATTGGAGGGATATGTCTTATTTCCTCTCCACATGAAGGAAAGGAGGTAGCAGATACAGGTCGAACCAAAATAAAAAAAAGTCGTCCCTAGCAGGGAACCAACCTCAACCGCAGATTCATCCTCCACGAGGTTCACATCATAGAGGTCACACGTGTGCAAAGCACATTGGGCTTGATCCCATCCTCCTCGATGCACCATCATCCAGTGGTAGATATCGAGCCATTGGCACTTCCTAGGGAGAAACCAGGCTATTCTCCCCTGGTGTAATTTCATTCAGCGGATGCCCATGTGCCATTATCCAGTCCAGGACAAGAAAGAAACATCCCATCTTCGTTGCCAGATGTTGTGAGGAAAAGTATAATGAAAGGCGTGAAGGAGACTTATTACAAACTTCATACTACCAGGCAGTAACTAGCCTGCCAGGATATTTATAGGTAAATACAAACTAAAATACAATTAATATGTCACAGTAGAGATTGAAATCCAGTAAAATCGTTGATTCTCCTACTAGTGATCATTACCTTAATTTATCCTAGGACAGATTGCCATCATGATTTCCACTAGTAGAATTATTGATTCTCCTAGTAGAAATTACAATCCTTTTCTCTCCGAGGACAAATTAAAATTTTATTGCGGGAGATAGTAGCTTTTTTCGAAAATATGACGCAAAGTCATTCCCTCTAATTTACCTATTATATAATTATAGACTATAGTTAATAGTAAAACGTTTATGTTTAGAATTTTGATAGAAATAAGCTAAATATAAATAAAATATTTTAAATTTTACATCTTTAAGGTAGTGTATTCGCGCTAGTAATCATTAATCATTAACATCATATTTGCCCCTTTGAGTTTGTGTACTAGTCCATTTCTTCTTCATTCACTGAAATAACTCTATCATTAAAAGAACTGATTCACGGAAAGAACTGTATCATCAAAAGAACTGAATCCTTTACAGATTATTCGTATTTCGTACATTCAGATAGCAGGTCACTCAAGTCTACTCTAACTATTAAGTGAAAAAAATCTACCACAGCCACTTCCCTGAGCATCATAAATCCCATGTAATATCCAAAAATACATCCCGGCCGACCAGTTGTGCAGGTTTTCTTAACTAAATATCATTTATTGACTAAAATGAACTCTTTTTTTATTAATATTGGATTAACTAGAAGACTAATTAAATATGTTATATCCTTATTTATGCAATATGGAAGTTTTAGGATATAAGGAATGGTGAACTGAGCCTAACTAAAGTCAGCTTGTATTCCTTAATACCAATTTGGATTAAATGCAGTTTGATACAAGTGAATACCGTATTGTAGTAATCAATGATGCACCATATTTTTAAATGTATATTTTATACATATTAAATAAATTTATATATAATACTTTACATTTTAATCTTTAAGAATTGGCTATATTGATTCAAGACAGGTTTTTTAAATATCAGTTTGCATCATTCTTTTTTCTGGATATTGAGAGTTGAATAAAAAATAAAGTGGAATCAATAAATGATTCTGGATCATGCCCCATGTTTTATATCTTATAAAATTGTTTATATTGAGCGATTTA
Source organism: Lepeophtheirus salmonis (assembly GCF_016086655.4). Taxonomy (NCBI): domain Eukaryota; kingdom Metazoa; phylum Arthropoda; class Copepoda; order Siphonostomatoida; family Caligidae; genus Lepeophtheirus; species Lepeophtheirus salmonis. Next base: position 6,823,015 of record NC_052133.2, on the reverse strand, counting down.
CTTACAAAGATTTAATACATACATATTCATATTATAGAAGTGTATAATTTTGCATAAGTGGAGGGGAAAGTGTTCACTACGTATTTGATTTGATACCTAGACTTAAAACTTTTGCTTATTACTTGTTATACAAACTTGCAATTAAAAAGATTGCTGAATAAATACTGGTTTAGTTCCGATTATTTAAATTCTATAATATTGATATGACTAGCTAAAAAATCAAGTAAATACCTGATCCATATTACATTTTACACTGATTTTACAAGTATTTTGTCTGGCATACATTATTTTAAGTAATTGATGAGGAATAAATGTTTTTATTACCTACCTACACCAAAAAAACAAAGGAAAAATAGTAAAGAATTGGGCTTTGAAAAATAATTTCTCCCATTTTACAGGTTTTAGTACTAAAAAAGTCTCCGTACGGGGATAATTTTATGTAACGCGGATTTTTCTTGTTCCTTATCCTAAGCAAGACGGGGTTATAAAACTCTTATTTTGGGATAAATTTATCAAAATATGCCAACGTGTAAAGAAGGATCTAATGGACCCAAGCATTATTGCACGTGCAGAAGTTTTCTTTTATTTTACTTTTGAGCCTTAGACCAGCTTTTGAAGAAATGCAAGGATGCTGAAATAAGTTTGCTTTAATCGATATATATTGAGCGGAAACCAGAGGACTCAGACTTGGAATAGTTGGAATTGAATACAGCTTTGAGTCCAACTCTGTTGTTTATCCATCTCCATCACAAGATTTTGCCCAGACACGACACAATCAGGACGTGTCTTGAAGAAGCATATTCATTCATGCGAGCAAATTTTAAATTGAAAACGATCCTTACATCTAGAGATTCGTTCAAATTTATAAGCAAGATAGAAACATGGCGCACAATGTATCCAATGAAATTTTAAAAATACCTGTTTTTATTAGCAATGACCTAGTTTTATCAACTCACTTAATATACATACTTATTCACACTCAAGAGAGCAATATCTATCGATTAAGGGCAACTTGTCTTAACATGCGGGTATCTCTATAAGTTTTAAATATAACATATGATACTGACAGAGGGGCCTTATGAATCAATTGTTAACAATAAATATATTATAATTCCTTAAAATAGTGTTACTAAACGATATCCTTTGAAAATGACTTCTAGAATGGAATAAATTGACAAAACTGAGCACGCGTAAATAACATGTACAAATTGTAACTTGTATAAGCAAATTGTACAAATTAAGAGGAGCTAATTTTTCCTGATCTAATCATAAGATTCCAATTATATTCATCAACATATATTAACCGGCTCGGATTGAGTTGATTTCTTTCTTCTTGTGGATTTGAAACTTTTTGAATCTGAATAAAATAAATACAGCATAGTCTACAAACGTTGCCACGTAGACGGGCCTTAGTCGTCATTTTTTCTACCACGCACAACTGACTAAACGTACGTAAGATAAAATAAATTAAATTTATTCCCCACGTCAAGGAATATTCTTAAGGGCTCCCTGGTTACGTTGAGTCTTGAACTTCTCTTACAAGGGTGGGAAGAAGTATTTACACGAGTTATACTTAACTTTGCTTGTATTCCTTACAGGACGTTTTTCAAATTACTGCTGTGTTTTCATGTCAGCCAAAGAATTTATACACAACATTTGTTTGTAGTCTTTCAAATTTAGATCAAGGAGTAGCAACGCAAAGTGATTTGCCATTTGTGCAAAGCAAGAAAATCGTGTCATGAAGTATAACAAAAAGACGGTGTACAACGTTTAATAACGGTTCCAAGGTGACAGGGGCATCAAATATTACTACATTTTGACCCTTTTGACATCAACTGCACATTATATAATTTAAAATAGCATTACTGCAAGAAAATAATATAGTCATATATAAATATTAGTATTATTTTATTGATTTTCTAAGAATACACTAAAGATAAGAAGAGATTTTTTCTGTATATAAATATATTAATACAATGACGATCTATTCAAGAATGGAGAAAAAAAGAAAATAAATAAAAACCACATACACCAACTGTTTTTCTTTTTCTAATCTGTCAACTGCCTTTTCCCCTTACAAAAATCTAATTTCCAATTATATTTGTAAGACTGATGCATATAGTATATGTCTTTTATTATAGAAATAAGGTTAAATTAAAAATATATAATACATATTTTATAGTATTTAAATTTTAATTGTTTAATGGTTTATTTTTCTATTAAAAAAACTTTTTTTTTTAATGGGGTAAGATTTGAGCCTTTAAAGTTTCAATTTCCACTATTTACTTTATTAATAAAGTAAAATTCTTTTTGCACTACCATCATGCATAAAGTTTACTAATTTTTTGGTTCATTCCTAAAAAAAAAAGTATAAGATATGTCCTAAAAAAGGTGTTGTGAGTTTTTGTAGTTGCAACAATAGTATGATTTTTTATTTTCTAAAACTGCTATCATTATTATTTAATTTTGAGAAAGAAACATATAAGTACTGAGTAATAACTAGTGAGTAGTGTTTTCATGAAAGAAGGAGAGTAATGATGAGAGTTTGCTCAGGAGTTAAAGGCTTAAGTCCTTTTGGACTTGGAGTAGAATTGAAGATCGACTCAAAAGTAATTCTAGCTTCATTGTCCATGCTATATACGGAGAGGGACTTTTGTTTATTTTTTCCTCCCACTACTGCATAGAACAGATCAAATAAAACATCATGACAGCTGAGTTGCTCTTTTCCAAAATATTCTTCCAATTGTAAGGGTAATCTAGTTAATTATCTATTTTTTTTATTGTACAAATCCGTGGGGCATAAATTATACATAAAAAATACCTTTGAATTTTTTAAATTTTTCACCCCAAAAAATTTGATATTTCAAATTTCATTTATCAATTTTTACTGAATAGCTTTAGATATTTAAAATATTTTTCTAAAAAAATAATTTTTTCAGAATAGATATGGATTTTTGGAATTTTATATTTAAAATGTAATATTTGAACTTAGATTTTATCAATTCAATTATTTCGTTAAGTCTTATTGTAGGATATCCAATAAAATGTGATGACAACTAAGCCTCTATCCATCATACATTATTCAAATTGTTAGGATTACCACGTGTTTTTTTGGTTTATTTTAATACGTAATTCTTAAACTTAGATTTTATCAGTTGGATAAAAAAAATATTTAGTTTCTGTCAAGCCTTTACTCGATCATGACTCAATTTTCAATTACTCGAACACGATCAAACTTGATAGTTATAACTCAATTTTAATACTACATCAAACTATCCAACTATTGATTTTATATTACCTTTTAACCAATTACATATTTTGAAAAACATCAATGAAACGTATTAAATAAATTTATTATTTATCGAGTCATCATAACTCATTTTGTATATATATATGTGAGTTATGGAAGGAAAAACAAATGAAAAAACAACTTATATAATTTTTTTCAACCCCATTAGTGACAAAGATCAATTAATATTTGTTTTGAGGCTTTGAGACATGCAAAAAGAAATTAAGGAAATCATTTAAATAGAAAAAAAAGCAAGCTTCTAACTACTATTTTTCAACAATGAGTACATATGCACATGTGAGGGCTGTCAACATATATGGATGTTTGGATATTTTTTTTTTTTAAAGAAGGATTTTTATTCTACAACTTATTAACTTTGTTTTCTTTTCATACAATATTTTAATTTACATATATTTTTTGGAGACGGTACAAATGACATTTCAAAGTAACACACTTTATTAAATATTAAATTTACAGATATTAAATGAATGAATAGGTGAAAAAACATGAATCACACCTATACAGGGTTGGTCTTATCTTGTGGTACACCTTCGACTATTTTCAATCTGGAATGACATTTTTGCAAAATCACGGAAGAAGGAAACAAGACATCTTATCTCTGAACAGAGCGTTCAGAGATAAGATGTATTGTTACTGAGAGGGTTGGAAAGTGTGAAGAGAATTTTAAATTTTGTCAAGGCCAACAAAAATTCTGATCAGAAAAATTTCATTGTTGTTGCCACTTTGAATAAGTAGAACATAAACTACATAACAACAGAACATCCAGACAATGTTTCAATTTTCATTGAGACATGTCTTTAGAAATCCAGCCGAAACCATGGTCTTGAGCGTTGTGGAGTCTACCCTCCCGGTTTTTTTTTTTTTTTTTTTGAGATGAAGGAGCGGATCAATGACTGTATTTTGTAATTTAGTCATTCTATTGGAAGTTTTGAGTCCCCCATCTTTATACAAAGAATACTTATACTTTGTTATTTTTACCTTTGTCACTAACGGGTTAATACAAGGAATTCTAAATCAAAATCATGTTGTGGATGTTCTTTTTTTTTGCAAAAGTAAAAGCCATAAAAAAGGACTTGGCATTATTTCTGTTTTTCTTTTTTTACTTATATATTCAGATACTAAGTAAATTTGGCACTGTTTCTCTCTTATTTAAGAGTGGAAGAAGAGGTTGAAGAGACAAAGGAAAAGGAGAAAAAATAAGCTTGCCGTTTGTAGAAATGTAGTATTTGCAAAAGTTAGGGCCTTAGTGTATTCAACCGAACAAAATAAGAGAGAATTGTGCGCCTTACGTTATCGAGAAAGTTTGTGTTTTGATAACCATAACAAGAGGAGAAAGGGAGGACTCGTCATAGGCATCCCCACTTTCTTCTTACTTAATAGGACTGCAACAATCTTTTTTTTTTTTTTTTTTTTTTTTTTTTTTAAAGCAATACTTTTTATTATGATCACGTCAGTTTTTTACACGTAAAGCCGCTTTGCGTATATTATTTTTGTAAAGAAGATCAACTGTTTACGAAGAATATACATATAAATATAAAAGTCCTCATTGGAGTTCATGAAGTGCTTTCTTGTGATATCATTATAATAATGTTTAAACTAATTTACATAGTTAAAGTGATAATTGATTAGAGTCAATGATAATTACCTTCCTATGTCTGTGTTACTATTTGAGAGTTGATACGTAGAGAAAGAGTGGCTTCATTGAGTTACTATTATGCCCAAAGGGATTACGAATCCTGATAATTATGAACAAAAAAGTTCTTCAAAAAAACGGTTTCTCTCTTTACCACGATCTTTACTCTCCAAATCCTCAAATCCACGAGCTTCATCCTCGCCAGCATCTAAGAATAGTAATAATTCCTCAAATAATGACTCCATACTTCAAAGTGATTCCCCAATCCCTCCTAATACTGAAAATCGAGGAGAGTTCAAAGTACCTCTCATCATTGAAACACGAGACTCGGATGCATCTCGTACTTCTTCTATGCATAAAATTGATAAGATTCAAGAATGTAATTGCTCTCGAAGAAGGAAGAAAAAAAGAGGGAACGAAACTGGTTCATCCTCATCTAAGAGGAAGTCCAAATTCCTCTCATTAAAAATGTTTTTTAGGCGAAAGAGAGGAAGTGGAAATGCGAAGGGAAGTAGTAGATCTCAGAACAAAACCACTGATAAATGTCTCCGAAAGACATCCAATGGGGCAAATTCGGGGCAAAAGGTCTGTGGAATATTTGATTTGTCTGGAGGATCTCGATATCCCGACGAAGAATATTATAGAAGAGTATCTAATTGCTCAGGCATGGCTCTTGGATTAGAATTAAAAGCCTCTAAGGAAGGATTGATAAAAGCATATATTGATATATAAACCTATAGATGAATGTTGCATATGTAGGAAAGGGTGGGGTGGCCGGGATATATTTGTGCATTTGGTGGCTTGTCCCAAAAAATTAGGCGATTTTTTCGATGTTTCAAGCTTACTTATTAGTAATATAGCCAATGGCTACTAGAGAGAAGAACTAAAGTCGTAGTTGCATAAGCTGTTGATAGTAGTAGACTAACATTATTGTTCATTGATATTTGTGAAGTAATATAAGTAAAACAATAAAAAACAAATCAATATAGGGAAAATTATAATTGCATTGAATTTGAGGACAGCGGTCAACATTTGCCTCATTTATGTCTCTTGTCGTTTTTCCCAATAGTTTTTTGCTAATAATTCAATTTAGGCAGCATTAAATAAATAAAATCTTGAAACTTTCCTTTGACGAAAAATGGGAGGCACATTTATTTGAGCCGGTTTCTCGTGTTTAATTTGTGGTACACACTATTTTCTGTATCACTAAAAAAAAAACTTTTTCTATAATGCTTTCTTTCATTTGAACTCTGATGTTAATTATATTATAGCTTACCTTTTGTGTAAAAGTCCATTGAAAATAAAGATTTATTGTCAATTTTTGAATATAAATTAATTAATTTCATTTTATTGATATTGACTTAGTTGGACCTTGCCTTAGATAAAGGGATTTTTTGGTTAATTTCATTTGAATAAGAAAAAATCCTTATAGACATTGCAACTATATTTTTTACAGTATTGAATGAGTGTTCATAAAAGTTATAATTTGCTTGATTTTCCCCTTAATATAATTTAATCATTTATTGCCTCCAAAAATAGAATAACTTGAATTAAGTTAGGGAATATTTATTTAAGTGTATAACTGAAAGTTCTATAACTTTTTATTGCAAAACACCATTAGTCGGTTTTAAAAAAGTCAAAAACATTCAAACTTGAGAATGAATATTTAAAAAAAAGTAAGATAAATTATGTATCCACTCATTTTTTTAAAGATATTTTTTTTTTTCTTTCGGTGAGTTAACTTTTTTTAGTTAATTAAAATTACCATTAAATTTTTTTGTAGGAAATATGTTTATTTTTAAATTATACTAGTTAAATTTCAGTGTCTATTTTTTAGGAAAGAGAGTAAAATATACTTTGTTTTGCTTATTTTAAGCTCCCATATCTTTCTTTATAAAAACCAAATGACCTCAAATAAAGTCAAATGAAGATTCTAAACTATAGCTAAAATACCTGCTTATTTTATCTCGTCCCATAAATTAAAATACAAAGTCGAAAGTTAATCGAAAATCCCCATTATTTGCAATTTCTCTGTTGTATCAAATTTCAACTAGTGTTAATTTTGGCATTCTTTGCAAATAATTGTGGAATTTTTTTGTATGTTTTTCACATGTTATAAAGCAGTTAAATACCACTAATTCTACTCAACGAATCAAAAGAATAAAGTAATATAATTTATAGAGCAAAAAATAATTCATTTTTTTTACTAACTAATCAAATTTTACGAAAAAAAAAACACAGCCTCCTTTTACGTTGACACGTCTTTATTGCTCTAAAAACCACACGTTAAACCATTGGTTGTGCATACATGCATAATACCATTACTATAACAAAAGGTTTTTATTTAATTTTTGGTCCATCTTTGGGTGTCTATCAAAAGAGTAATATTCTAATAAAATTTGACAAAATAACATTAAAGATTAATGCATTTTAGAAGAAAACTATTACATAAATGTGTATAGAGAGATTGAATTCTCTTTTCTAGGATGCATCTTAAATTATAAGTACATACATTAATATAAAAAGAGTATTATACTTATAAAAACAAAAAGCTCATTTAGAGAAAGGATTGGGAGGGTTGAATTTAAAAAAAGAAACCGAAAATGAATATGATATTTTCACTATTTGAAAAATCTATGAAAGAAGATAAATTATCCTGTCATGACGTCAAGCTGACAAAGACATTGGTAGGAACTACTACTCCGTTTTGATCATCAGTTCTACTCTGAGGCCAACAACGACTTTCACTTTTAACACCTCAACCTTACATTCTGTCATGTATTACCACACTCACTCATGATTACACTTTACATTGATTACGAATGACAGAATACTGATAACAGTTTTAGAAAAAAAAAAAAAAACTCTTGTCATGACTAAAGTTATAAAAATATGGCATTGTATGAGTGCAATACTTTTTATAGTTGCAACATAAACAGCGTTGTTTTATTTACCCATATTATCATCAGTATGATTTAAATCTTGAAGAGATGTATAAAGTAATCAAAAAACCGTGAAAGAAAAATAGTAATACTTTGGATTTGTTTTGAAATTATATTCGTAAGTCCTTGTTGGACTCAGAGTAAAATTGAGGATTGGTATTTGGGTAATTCCGGGGTATGACCTTATAAGATACGGAGTGAAATTTCTGTTTGTTTCCTTCATTTTTTAGCTGATTGCCATTAATCTAATGAAACGTCATGACAACTAAACTACTCTGCTGTAAAATATTATTCAAATAGTCCTCGATGTAGATTTTGGGTCTTTTTAGAATACCATCAAGTCATACATTTTACATCTTTAGGTATTAATAAGGTATTGTAATTATGGTGAAACTACTGGAAGTATTTTTTGTAGGGATATATATCAATATAAAAACAAAACCTTACTAAAACTTTATAGTCGGAATCATCACTTTACGGAAGAAAATATTCCAGTGGAACAGATGCAACAGGACGAGGATCTGATGCATCAGCCCCAGGAGGAATGCTTAATTTATCAGCTAGAAATTATTATTTTAAACGGAATGCTTCGAGTGCTTACAATATTCTTACTGTTTCTTCAACATCTAGCACAGGGAATCCTTCGAAGAAAAGTTCATGTAACTGCCGAAAATGTAGTATATTTAATTTAGATGATTGTGAACCAAAGGAAGTGTCTTCTGTCATCAAATATCTCAGATTTAGAAAGGTATAAATTACTTCCATATATAATAATACATTTTTGTGGTATTGTGCTACTTAAGAGTAAAGCTCAATCTTTTAATGTCGAGTCTTGTTAAAATTATGTTTAAATACTTTGTTTCAAAGTCCATCTAAAACTTAATACAGTTAATTTTTATTTGAATAAAGTTTTAATGAAAAATTATCTTAACTTGCTATAAAAACACTTTGTTGCTCTTGTAACAAGCGTGTAAAGTACATGTACTGAGTTGAGGAATTGACGTTCATTTAATTAAATCTTCCATTTTGACTCTTTGAAGGGTGAATTTATCAAAAAAAGTACATAGATTTATATTGATACCGTTGATATTCACTTTTGGGTAATTTCAGTCTATAAAATTATTCCATTTTCAAAAGAAAAAAATACTATTTTCTAATTTCACTGAAGATTTAAATTATATAGTTCCATACTTGTCAAAATGTTTACCTGCTATATATTTAAGACATAAATACTTTACGAAAATAAAAATTTTAGTATATATATTTTTAAATTTTCTTTGTTCACATTTATGAAATTTAAGTGTGATTAAATTAAAAAAAACAATCACTCACATAATTGAACCAAATAAAAAATCTAGCTTTTACAAAAGAAACAAAAAAACTTCGATATTCAACTTTAGTATTAAAAAAAAAAATCGATATTAGTGCTGAATCAGAAATTGAATAAAAGATACTCTTTTTCTAAATAAAATACCAACTTTTTACATTTCGAATAGTTTCATTTTTCTAAAAGCAAAAAAAAAAAAAAGTCAATTTTCTTTCTGCTTTTCAGACAAAACGATACAAATAAGTATTTATTTGCCTATAGGTTGTACAATCTCAGACTAAGATGACTCCAAATAAAACATGTTTGAATTTAGCAAACAATTAGCTAGTTAATAATTGATATATTTTCATTACTCAAAAGTTGTAGCAAACTTCTAAAAGCAGTAAAAATATTTAAAACTAAAACTTTTGAACACTAGATTTGATTCGAAAAATAAAAATAAAATACAGATTCGGGATCAAACCCAATTGTTAGCGATCACCATTAACAGCTTGAACGGGTTGTAAAACGTCATACCATATGACACCAGACTGGTCCCAGAACACATACAGCTTTGCCTTCTTTCTTTTCTCACGTAAAAATCACAACTTTGGAATTTTTCAAACCACCTGAAGCACTGCACTCTGCTTAGAACATGTCCAACGTAAGCTTAAGAAGCGTTTTTCTTCAATTGGCAATAGGAAATCAATTATGTCCGCACATCGTAGTTTGTAGGCGCAAAATAAGAGATTTTTAAGAGCGAAAAAAGTGCATTGTTGAATGAAACTATACAAACAATGACTTAAATATTGTCGAAATAAGCATTTAGATTTTTGGACCGGTTTGTAATGTCTAACTGGTGACACCTAGGGGCCCATAGCCGAAAGTCTCGTTTAATAGTATTTGTTAATTAAGAACTCCCTGTATAATTTCAATTTGTTTTTGTCTTTATGGGGTGGTGAAAACTAATACAATCAAAAATATATTAGATTACTCCCTAAGTGTGTACACAGATAAAAGGTACAGCTATGATGCATTTGTATACAAGACGCACAAAAAAATATAAATGTATTTATAAAAGGTGGGGGACTTAAAATCCAGAAAATTTGAGGATAATCTATATCACAATGTATTTACCAACATTAATTCAGCAAAACACAAATTTTTCCCTCTTACATGACGGGGCCTATAGTGAAATCAATTACTCAAACCGAACACCGTTAGCTTCAATTATAGCCTGCCCTGAACCTTGTATAGGCATTGATGAGGAACTCCTTGTCCCTGTTGGCCAGTGCCTGGAGAATGGAATCCCAGAAAGAGTCAATAGTGTTATGTGCACGTTGGACTCTCTCTCCCATACAGCCAACACATAGTTCTCCAAGGTGTTCAGATCCGGGTAGCTAGAAAGTCATACTTTCCAAAACATAAAAGTCTGAAATATGTTAGTTTTTACGGAATAAATCCGGTTCCAATTACCCAATTTGGACAAATTGTACTATTTTAAAATTTTAACGTGACCAAATTTGTTAGCATCAATTAAAACACTCTAGTATAATTGTCGATGGAGTTATTTGCATCCTTTGTTCGTGTGCTTGGCACGGAGGTACACAAAAATGGCTGCAGGGTGTTAATACTCGGAGGAAATCTCAAAGATTTTTTACTTTTTTCTTATACAGTTTCGTCAGTTAAATCTCATGAGCACACTTTTATAAACATATTTTTCAGGGTTGACAAAATATTGAGCTCTAAATATCTTTTGGATTTAAAATCGCAACATTCTATTTTAATATGTATTTTTGATCAGGTTACAACCCAAGCTTCTTTATTTATTCCAAGATCTGTATGGACAAAATGGGTAGTTTTTTTTTGTATAAAGTAAGATATAAAGAATCATTAAATTAACACACCTTTACTGCCCGTCATTTTTACAACGTCGTTTGTGAACATTGTAAAAACAACAACCTCGAAATTTAAATATATGTAATTACATGATGAATAGTTGTACGATCATAATAATGAAATTATTTATACTTTGTATGATTTTTTTAACTATTTCATCCATTTTTTCAGGAGTTAATAATATCAATAAAAATGTTAAAAATATTTATGTAAATATATAACACATTGACCGAAAATAAATTCCTATTTAAATATAATGTAGGCAACATGAGTTTGGTGTTCACACGCTATAAATTTTTTTGTTCTCATAGTAAAATCATTACATTTTTGTTCTTAATAAAATGTATATGAAATACTCATTACCTTATGCAAATTTTGGGTTCAAATTAGTATCTTTCAGTTTTTATGAGGTTACTTGTATTATATAAAATAATATTTACAACATTATATTTGTGTACGTTAAGAAAAAAGAATCCAAGACATCCCAAGAAAAAGCATAGGAGTGACTTTTAAGCTAAATATTTAATTAAGTTTGCTCTATCTCAATTTAAAATAGTTAAACATACGAATAAATCCTGAACATGGGATTATCAAAATATGTAAAGAATTCTATTAAATTTGATCTAATTTTTCAGGAGCATGCTGAAAAACATTGGAAATAGGATGTAGATTCAAAGGAATTAGAAGCAGATAAATAAATGTAGGGGTGTATAATATCACAGTTCACTAACGCAGGGTTAAGATATATATATTTTTTCATTTTATGTTTTGTGTAATTATTTAAAAAGGGATTCATGGTTTTTTTTATAACTAAATATTTATTTTTTCCCTTTATTTTCCTAGTTCAAAAGAATGCTAAATAAAGAACTAAGTCATTTCTCGGAGTCCAAATCTGGAAATCAAATATCGGAATATATTTGCAACACTTTTTTGGATAAACAACAAGAGGTAGATATTCATCCTCCCATTGTCAACAAAGCGGAACAGTCCCTGGCTCCACCACCACCGCCTCCCTCGACCTCTTCCAATAAAAATAACTTATCCATCAATAATAATAATTGTAATAGCAGGACGAATAACGACACAGAATGTAACAATAACGATGATGATACGGTATGTGTGGATGTGACGCTCATGAGTCGAATATCCGGAGTCAAGGTATCGACAATTAAGCCAGTGAAAATCTTGCCAAAATTTGGTGTGGAAACCAATCAGGAAGACGATCTTTCATCAGTAAGTAAATACAGTTGATTAACCCCTGATCAGTAATTTTGCCGCGTACATATCCGCATATCTATTTAGGAAGGACTAGGTGCCTAGTCGGAGACATTTGCAGGGGGTGGGCTGGAGGGGTTGTTGCACCCCTTAATCTACATTTTTTTTCCAAAAAAATTAATTTCTCACATTATTTTCCAAAAATTATATTATCTGTTATAGCTAGTTAATTTTTGAAATATATATCCAAATAGTTTAATATTTTAATACTTTTTTAAAAATGTAATATTTGAAATATAATTTTTGAAATTTTTTTGTAGATAGCTATTCATTTTTTTTTTTTTTTTCAAAAACTTAATTTTTAGTTTATAGCTCTGGGCTTATGATTTTTTTTTTGATATGATTCAATTCTTTTTTTTTTAAATATAGGTTTTGAATTTTTTTTCCGAAAAATTAAATATTAGAAATTTTGTATTAGTAGGTTTGGATTTTTGAATTTAATTTCAAAAATTCATAATTTTTTATTTTTGTTTAAAAATTCCCCCCTCCCCCACCAAAAAACAACAACAAAAAACACGCATATATAATCTTGTAGAGGCCCATGCTAGAATTATCTTACACACAGTCATGATCTCAGTTGAGGCTTGAAGTAATGTATGAAACTACATTGATAGAAGGAGATGAATGTTTCAACAAGTAAAGACTCAAGTTAAAGTTTAAAACTTTAAAATAAAAGCATAAAAAGGAGACGAATACACTATGCAGCAAAATTAAAGGCGGTGGAAATGTACCCGGAAAGATTACATAGAGCCTGCATAACAATCCAAATATATATCCAGTAACTTTTTTAAAACTTTTAGGTCATTGTGGATATTAACCGATGGGGCGTTGATTTGTTCAAAATTGCAGAATTTTCAGAGTCCAGGCCGCTTACAGTAGTTGCGTATACGATATTTAAGGTAAGACCTCTATTTTTCGAACCTTTTAAAAAATACTAAATTGTTTATATAACCTAAAATTCATTGATAGTAACCAAGTGCAATGCCAGCTATATGCTAACTTGTTTGCAAAGAGTTATTACAGAAATATGAAGCCGTTATTTTGCTATGAGTTTATTAGTTGTAGTACCAGGGCGTTGCTCACCTTCATCATTTGGAGGGGGGTATAATCGAACCAAGTATACTTAATTGTTTTAATAATATAACCAGCATACATTTTTGTTGCCAAATAGTGAGGTAAATAACAAATTTTGACTAAGATTAATGTTATGAGGTCAATGAATGTGAAAGTAATTGAAAAATCAGAATTGCTTCATAAAAATTTGTATATTAGATGAAAGAATACATATTTTTTTCATTTTTGGAATTGTATTAATTTTTAGAACACTTTCTTGCTTGATACCCTAGATACGTTCAAATTGGCTGGAAAATGATTGTCATTATTGCTTCATTTTCTTCATATCTTTCAAAACATTGATCTAAAATTCAAAAAAATAATTCATTTCCTTAATCCACTTCTTATCGTTTTTTTCTAAGGAGTTATATCTTTTGTTTGAGCTCTATTGTGCCAATACGAACTGTAGTTAGTAGTTATTTGTTTAGCTATATAATAGGGTTGTCTTATGTTTGTAAAGTATTGTTTATCTAATAATTAAATATATCAGCATTAGCTGATTTAAGTCCTACTTTGATACTGATCATATACATACAAACAAAATGGTCTATATATACAATTGAGAAAATAAAATTTATTGTCATGTTTTATCATCGTGGAAGTATAATTTATAAGTAATATGTAAAACATTACATAATAAATTACTACTAAAGGCTCACTAAGTAATTGTTCGTATGTACTAATCAGAGATACCGAGGGGCCCATTAAGACACATACACTTTATTGCTAAAATTCAACCATATTTAATTTGTTTATTATCAATAGAATTTCAACAAAATGTATACCATAAATTGATTTATGTATGAACTCTCTTAATAATAAATAATGTCTGGTACCCACTGCAGATGTAGTTTTCGTTCATGGCGTACTTGTGCTGGCTAACAGTAGCTTTTCTCTTTGACATGCACACAAAATGGTTTACTCGAGGGAAGGTGGTATCGGAGGTGTAGAGGGGCCAAAAGTGTCAAAAAAGATATCAAAAGAACTCAAAAGACTCATTCAAAATAGTCTTGCAACTGACAAAATGGCTTTCTTTCATTGCTGGTGTCAAAAGTTACATCTCCACCCACACAACACTCTTTCTACTCACTTTTTTGACCCCCTCCCCCGATCTTGTGCATGGCCCCTCATGAACTTGAAGGGATCGGGCAGGGATGTTTTCTTTAACTCATCTGGGGCCAGTTTGACCTTTTTGACAGAGCCTTTCTTTTTCTCCAATGTTTTGGACTTGCTGACGGAGAAACAGTGATCTTTGAGATCCCCAACTGCGTTGATTGTGCGAATGAAAATTCTTCTATTTATAATAACACGTTTAAGTGTTATTTCCTCGATTTGTACGTAACCTTAAGAGTTCAAGTTTGGTGTATAGTTTGTGAATTGGAGTCGAACGTTACTCTATAAATTATGGAATTTGTACGGTATATGTATATTAAAAATTACACTATTTGAAATTTTAACATTTTTTTAACTATTTCAACTAATGTGCAATTATGAAGTTTAAATTAGAGTACTTAAAATACTCCAGGCATGGCTAAAAAATATATTTTAACATAAATAAACTAAACAACACTAGTTTGGGGGTCTCTAGAAGGGTACTAGGAAAGTTACTCAAGGTATTTTTTTAATTTTTTGATGAAGTATATTGTCCAAAAAAACAATTCCCTAATTTTATTTAGTTTTTAGCTTACAAAGTTACTCATAACAAAATCTATAAAACTGATTAAATTACTTCAAATCTACGAAGTTTTGTCTGAAAGAAAATAGAAAATTTGTTTAGATTAACTTTTGTCATAAAAAGGCTTCTGTTTCAATATTAGGCTCTTAAATTTCAACATTAACTGGTCACACTAATTTAAATAAAAAGTTGTAAATGTTACAAATAATTCGTGAAAATCACTTAATCATTTTCAACAACTAAATTCAACTTAGCATGATAGCCTTTTCAAGAGCATGCTAAAGAGTGCTGCCATAAAAATGTTGTTAAATTAATCGGAATCGGAAATCAGAGAATCGGGTGTTGTATGCTGGAATCTTGATCGGTATCGAGAAAAGAATGTTTAATTTGGGATTGCGATTCTTATTTATCACTGGTATTGAACTATTTATTACTTTTCTCAGCTATGAAAAAAAATATTGTTTTTATGTTTTTTTAATACGAGACTATTATATCATTCACATTAGGAGTATTGAACAGGTTTTTACATGCTATATTTGTTAATGATTGTTATGGTTATAGGATTGAGCAAGGGTTCTTAAAGTAGTCAATATTGATCCCCAAGTAGTAATGTTAATCAGGAGCATTTTGGATATGTTAAGAAAAGAAAACAAAATCATACATTTTGCGAAATGTTTTGAAGGAGAGCAGCTTAACTGTCATGATGTTTCATCAGTTCAGCTACAAACAGCTGTGACGAGGGACAAGAAAATATTCAATAACTTGGGTAAGAAATAACACGATGACCATCCTCAATTACAAAACTCCAAGTCAAACAAGGACTTACACTTACAACTCTGCAGAAAATCCTCATTATTATCTTCCATTTTTAATGTGCATATGCAAATACTCAGTCAATTTCTAAATATAATTGAATGTTGTAGAAAAGGGAATAATACAAGCAAAAAATAGACGAGCTAAAAAAAAGAAAAGAATACCCGATTAACAATACTATGTGTCTATGAATAACCAAAAAGTCGGTAATGATACAAATGAAGCTTTTCACAAAAAGTTACGCATTAAATTTAAAAAAAAATTGTTTGTACTTTTATTCGAAAAATAATGATCATTATTCAAATATTTAATAAAATTGCTCCTACCAATTATGAACCAAGGTCCACAAAGTCAATGTCATTCAAGAGATTAAGCACAAAATATTTATAGTTTTAATTTTGTTAAAATTATATTGTTAATTAATTAATTAAATCTTGTTAAGGCTTAAAATTCAAAGATATTTAATTAAATTATGCATTGAATATTTTTCTATAATATAAACTATGATATAAGGGTCTTAAGAAAATGCTTGTTTGTCATTATTTTCAGTCTAAAAATGGAAATATATCGAGTTCAAAACAAAATACAGAATCAATAAATAAAACTTTTACATCAGTTTTTTTAATCCTACCTTTAATTCAGGCATTTGAGAATTATTGCACTTAAAGATATTAGCCCCGAATTACTATAATTGTAGATATTTTAGAATTTAAATGACTGAGAGAATAACTAAGATCAGCTTTAGATTATGGATTATAATAGATAAATTTGATTATTGTTTTCAATTCATTTTTACAAAATGTTTCCCCCTAATTATTCCCCTGTGTTGTTCATATTGTAAAATAATCATGGTAAGACAAACAAGCATAATATGTGGCAAGAGCAGTGATCTTCCCATAGAGTTGACCCCAACCGTTCGTACTGCAATTAACCAAATGATATTATTACATGAATTCATTTTTAGTAGCTTTTTCTATTGATATTTTCCGTAGAATTAAATGAAATAGGCGGATTCTAATTTTAAATTGGATTGAATTGATATGTTGAGTTGTAATATTTTTATTCTTTGATAAATAGCAATTTAGAAAAGTAAAAAATCGAAGTTACATATTCAAATGTCATTGTATCATATTAAACAAATCAAATTAAATATTCCTTCAAGAAGTGTTTATGTCACTTGTTATGGTTCTCAAACTCTTTTTTTCTCTTTGTAGAAAAAAATAAAGTTAATCAAGAGACAAAGACATTCGTTTTCATATTTTTTTTCCGATTCCAGATTGCTCTAGCTATACCGAGATTTACAATTTTCTTCGCTTACATATAAGAAGATTGTAGTCTCCTAATTTTCTCAGGGGTTTGCATCATTACAGACAAGATCTTTTTCTTGACATATTATGATATAACGAAGTGAAAATCACTGTTCTAGCATGATATTATGCTTGTTCGTCAATGCATAAGTATTTTCATATTTGAATAGCCACCAGGTCAACTGATAATGGAGAAGTGATTTATTATTTAAAGTACTACAACAGTTTTATTATTTAATCGTACAACAAAAGTATATATTCGTACTACATTCGAACCACATACTACTGTGTGTTGTGTTTAAATAACGATCATTAATGTTTAAATAAATAATTATTCTGCAAAATAAAATCATTAATTTATTTATATGACTTATTTTGTATATAACCAATACCTATTATTCATACTATCATTTTAAATTGAATTAAAATATACAATCGTGTAGGTATAACAATAAATTATCCATCATTTTTCGTCAAATATCTCAAATATTCCTTCAGCAAAATGTCCGAACGACGAAATATTCTTCAGTAAAAGGACCATTCGTCAAATTGACCTTTGGACAAAAATCTTCTCACGCAAATCTTCAAATAAGGCAACGAAACATTAATAGAATAGTATAAAAAATTATTCCAAATGAATTTTAGTTTCTTTGGTCTACATTTTGATTAATGTTCCACTTATATTCTAAGATTAGGCATATTCTATTTTTGAATTAAAATATAGTAAGAAAAAACGATATTAACGACGGAAGATATGATAATAAACTTTTGAAATTTATCTGAACTCCTTTTTACAGAATAGAAAATATGATAGTATTTTATATTTTCACATTAAAGAAGCTCATTTTTATGTGACAATGATTGACAAAAGATTTGGCCCACCTGTTTTTATGACAATACGAATGGTCAAATATAACAAAATCAAAGATTTTAATTCCAAAGAAGGAAAAGATGGGGCCTACAAGATTAGTGAAGAGACTATTGGAAAAGCCCAGTGATATTTCGCTAGAAATATGTCCTCAAATCATTCATGTCAACTGTTACACAAGATGGTTGTGTGTTGAACTCTATAGACTAATGAATTTCATTTAATAGCATTTTACCTCTGTCTTCTAACAAGATAGGAAAATCAAAATTTATCTCATTTTCTATTCAGATGTAACCCCTTTATAGCAAATGTTTGTCTGTTGATTAAATGGGTATCTGCTAGTTTTTTACCTCATTATAAATTATGCTCATCATTTGAAATAATTTTATATAAGTTAATTTTCCTTTGTACCATTAACTATATCAATCAAACAGGTCCCTAATAATATTTTACTATTTTAACGCTGTTCTAACATGATACCTTGATTTATATTTTAAAAATCTTTTTTTTTTAATAGATATAAAAATCCTGATATGAAATTATGAGCAAATTTAATTTACAAAAATCATAACTTTTTTTTGAAAAATAATAAAATATGGGAATAATAATTTAATCGACGGAAAAGGATTTGATTAACTCAAGTCAGATTTTATACAGATTTGAAGATTGAATTTTTAATTTAACATAAAATAAGATTAATAACGTATGTAAACACTAGATGTAAGTATATTTTTACTAACTTACAATCATAAATCTCATTTATATTAGCTAGCTATACGAGTAGGTATATGGTATGCATACATACTCCATTTATTATTTTATACTAAAAATGTAATATTTATTAGTGCTGCGATGCAGTTTGAACTTAATTTTCAGGTTCGTTCTAAAAGGTTTTTATGGAATGATTTGGACTGATATTTCGGTCTGGATTGCAATTTCAGTTCGGAGACCTTAATTTAATTATTTTAAGATCGTGGACAGATTTTTATAGTATACCTATTAGTTTTGGGTCGGTCCTAGGACTGATCCTTATTGGTCTTATTTAGAAACTACAACAGATGAAATTACTTAGTTACTACTAACGCTGAAGTTATATCATAATTCATAACCTCTTTTAAAAATACAAGATACCTGTAGAAAATGAGGGACTACAACATTCTATAATACATTCTAGCTATTCTTTTTCTATTTTCTGAATTCTTATATTCTTCAATCCGAGCTATGAGTAAAGAAAATAAAAAGGTGATAGGACCGTCGGACTGAAAGACCGATGTACCAGTACTTAGGACCATTGAAAGGTACAAAAGATAGGACGGATTAAAAAAAAGAATGAAAGGGGCCTTAAAAAAAGACTAATAAGGGGATCAGTCCTAGGACTGATCCAACACTACTCAATATAAAAATCGATTTTCTCCCCCATTCCTGATTTATAAGTTAATACGTATAAAGCATGTCCAACAAAGAGGTAAAAACTTTTTCTAGTTGATAATCTGAATAGGATTTTCTATTTTTCAAAGCTGTTGTCAGTATTAATAAATTCTTGTTGAGAGAACATGTAATTATTAAGTAACTATCATAGGATTACCTGGTGTTGCTCGGGCCAAGGAGTGATAGAAAAATCCCATTAACTATTTATTCTTAATGTTTAGACCCCTTCAATAAATTGAAAACAAACAAACAAAAAACTAGTACGTGTGCCCAGGAAAGAAGAACAAGGGTTTGCTCTGGAGATTTAATTCTTTGCTGGAGTTGGATTAGAATTGAGGATCGAAATTTGAGTAATTCCTGCCTATATTTATATATATTGCTCCATAATAAGTGGAATTAGTGTATATTTCCTTTGTGTAACGGCTCCTTGCAGCTGATCTAATAAAATCTTATGACAGCTAACCTGCTCTCCTCCAAAACATTCTTCAATTTGTGAGGGTAACCACGTTAATGTTTTATTTTTACATACCGGTGGGACGTATATTATACATAAAGAAGGGATGAAAAGACTGATGATTCTTGTGCGCCTACATATTTTTCTTCATTATTTAATATGAAGTGGGGGTGTTAACATCTCACTCTAAAGGAAGAATCCTCGTCTATTTTTGGTGTAAATTGATTTAAAAATTCATATGTATATTTGATTTTTATATGATAATAATATTTTCTCTGCACTAATGTTATTTTAAACATAGATCTTTATTGTAGGAATTTAAATGAGACCGAGCCAGGCCAATTTTTTTACAAGACCGATTAATGCCTATTTTTTCTTTGAAACTGATGTTAACCATATTAGTTTTATCTAATAAAATTCAAAATAAGTTATCATACCGGTCTAAGATTTTCAAACTAAACCCTATCACGAATACTTATATATTTGAAAGCAATAGTTTAATATAACATATATAAATATATATATTTCAACTCTGGTGGTAAATACGTCGAAACCTATGTTTTAAATAACTTTTTGAATAAAATAAAAGATTGTATCAAAGGTTTGACTTCTGCATGAGTAAATAAAACAAATATGGGTTTTTTAAAAATAAACTTGATTACAGCAATCCAGCAAATAACTTTGATTGGATTAAAATAAATATATTATATTTACATTGTACATTACATAGGTAGAGTTATAAATTTGAAGCATTTTCCATCGAGTGAAATTTTATCTTGTTGGCAATCGGAACAGTGATTATCTATTATTTTCCAAGGCAGTTATCATTATTCATCTATATATTAAATATGAATGTATGTGTGTGTATGTATGTCATTCAATCACGGCAGAACCAATGGATGGATTTTAGGAAATTTTTAATGTAGGTTCGTTCTTATGGCTCCAAAAACGGTTCTAATAACATTTTTTTTGGGAACTCAGGACCGTTGCCGCCTTTAAATAGCATTTCAAAGTACTTTGCCTATACAACCTGAGAGTATTTCAAAAACTATAAAGGTTCGTTGATGATTAGGGAAGCGACTGTAGAAGAATTTAAACTACATCTGAGTCCAGCTGCCCACAACCCATGGCCAGAGGTGTATTCTAGAATATTTGAAGGGGCTCTTTTTACTTTTAAAAAAACGGCAGTGGTAAAGTTTAAAAGGTATTTTGGTCCATCACTTCACATGTACAAACTGAGGTGCAGGGTGTGTTCTGGATATTAGGAAAGTTTCATGATGCTCAGGGAAGCAGCGGTGGATAAATTAAACTTGACTCGGGTCCAGCAGTTTATCTGTACAATCCGAGGAAGGGCGTGTATTATAGAGGATTGGAAGGGGTTATTGTTGCTTAGACATGGAGTTGAATCCCGGTACTTAACCTGTACAACTTGACGACCGGTGTGTATTTTGGATATTAGGAGGGTTTCACGATACTCAGGGAAGCTACGGAGGAGAATTTTACCTTAACTCAGGCCCAGCAGTTCGCCTGCACATCTCGTGGGGGGATGGGGGGGGAAGTTATTCTAGCATATTGAAAGGGGTTCTTGGTGATTAGAAATGGGGTGGTGGTAGAGTTTAAAATGTATTTTGGCCCACTACTTCACCTGTACAACCTGAAAGTATTTTTGGATATTAGAAAGTTTAATTGATGCTAAGAGAAGCGGCTGCGAGACAGCAAATTCAGCGTCTGAAATAAATTAAAGCAACTACTTCCTCATCGCTTGAAAGAACAGTGTCTATATATTAGTATAATCATACTTTAAAAAATCATACAAACATAGGAATAATTCTTCCAATTTTACGGTCTTTATTTTTTGTTTTAAATTAAGCAGAGTATTTCTTAATTAAATTGCTTAATGTCCCGGCTAAACCTACTCTAGTTCATTCTTGAAGAAAAAACATCTAAAAACATAAAGTGCCTGTGCTTATGTATGACGAAGAGTTACTTTGATGATTTGTTGAGGTGTTATACGAGGGTGGTGTGAAAAGTTTCAGACCTCAAAATAAAAATGGCAGTAAACGTAAATAAAGCCTTGTTATATCTATTCAGTATCTCGACTTTTTCGAATTATTTTATTCCAGATTTAAAAAAAAATAAATGAAAAATATGAAAGAACCTCATTGACTTATAATGTCGTCAAGAAATCAAAAAAAAAAAAAAATTACCTTGAGATACTTCCTCCACATATACGTGTTTAGATATGTCTAAAAAAACACTCTATAGTAATTCATTACTCCTAACCGTCTGGATATACCCTTGAAATGACTCCAGAAAGACTCAATCAAAATATGAGATCCAGTTAATGTATCCACAAAGTTATAGTTATTCACAACAGTAAAGTGGGTCGTATCTAACTCATTCCCAAGGTTGCAATAGACTGCCTAATCGTCAAAAATGAGATTTGGTCCCGGGACAAAGTAAGAAAATATTCAAATAATTTTGATCGATAAAATTATAACACAACATCATATAAGTACCAAACAAATAATTAAGTTTGAACAGGGGACATAATTATGGATTCTAAACCAAGCGTCAATACGATAAAATTTGGCTAGTTCATATCTTTTAAAGTAACTTTAAATAATTACCTTATTAATAATAGACGTGTTGATTTTTTAGTCATTGCTTATTTACTATCATTGTATAGTTGTTAGATATAGAAGTATACTGTAAATGCTCCTATGATTGTATAATCCAACCTGTAAACATATAGGAACAATTTTGATGTATAAAATCATCACAAAATCAAAAGATAATTAATGTAATATAATATTAAGACTTATTATTAGGTACCAAATAATTAAGTTTGAATAAGGATCATGATTAAAGACTATAAACTAAGGGTAAAAATATTTCGATTAGGTGTAGAATTCACTCTTATGCAAGTTTATTGATGTACAAGAAGAAAAACACCACTACGAATTTAGAAACTAATTCTCCCACGCAAAGTATTCCTGATAGTAATTCTGCTGTCATGATTGTGGTAAATATAAAAAAAAGTCATAATGTCTTATTAGATATGATCTCCTCCGGCCTCATCCGTCATTCAACCGGTGGACGCCGAGAGAACTCACACCTACCCTCCTTCGAATACACTCTAAGATCCAAATTTACCACTTCTTCCACAAGATGATACCTTCTATTTAATGTCGAATTGCTAATTATGCCAAAACTAATAGCTACATGTCGCTAATCTAATTAATCGTCATGGCAGCCAAGCTGCTTTCTTTTTAAACATTGACAGGGATCCTTGTCATTTTTGATATCTTTTTTTTACATATCAAAAGTGCTTATAATTTACAATTCTATTTTACATATGGAATATTTGTATTCCCAAATGAGGATAATTTACATTTTATAAGCTTACGTCGGCCTCCATCCGAAAGATATCTTCGGCTTCGGCTATATCCAGTAATGAAATTAAGTTATAACGGAAGAGGAGAGTATTTTCTTAGTACTAACACAAAAATTATTATTTTTCCAAAGCTTTTATAATTACTCTTAAAGAGAGAAAAATAAGTATAAAGTAAGCCCAAGTGTCGAAAGATGATGAGTTTTACTGCCGAGTTATAAGTTTAAGTCCTTGTGGAATTTTGGAGTAGAATGGAGGATCGACCTTGTCGTAATTATTGTCTATATGTCCTTACTAGATATCTGTTAGTGTCATCTGGTGAAAAATATATTACGGAAAAACTGCCTTCAAATATAAATTGAGACAAACGAGCACAAATACCAGGAATGATTTAAAGTTGATAATTTGTATTTCATTTTGAGAGCATATTCGTATAATTTTTTCTATAACTAAAATGAATTACTTTTTTTAAATAAGAGGTTTTGGTCTCTAGTGGCCTCCATATTGATCTGGGTAATATTTTTATTCTATATTAAAAAAACTTTTCTCCTGTAAATTTTCAGCCTAAATAAATTGGACATTTCAGAGTTGATTTGTTATTCAATCGTCATCAAAATAAAAATAGTAGAATGAGACAAAGTACATTTAAATCTACATATGTCACGTACCAGTACCACGCTTCATTCTTTGAGGTATTTATGTAATTTACTTGTACCTGCAATTTATTTAAGTACATGTGTCAGTACTATGAAGACTATATTTCCATATAGTTTTGTCTCAACCCTATTTCATGAGTTAGTCTACTTTCATAGGAATTAAATTGCTGGAATTTAGCTAAGGACCAAAGTGTACCGTTTGAAATGGAGGAGATAGATCTAATCATTTAATTATAATTGACGAAAATATTTATTATTTGAGAGAAAGCTTTAAACGAAATAGTGGAAGTCTGTTTGAGTGGTCCATTAAATTTTAATGAAATAGAGTTAACTATCACTCGATTGTCAGTTTTTTAATAGTTCCCGGATTTTTTTAAATGCGTCATTATTTGTACTGTTGCGCACGTATTCAGCAGATATAATTTATCATCCTGTTAATTAAAATAATATGTTCATAGTTCAATGATCCAATAATAATCTCGTGTTAACAAAGGATTTTGAAACTCCCCGTGGATCCATTATGAAATGATTTTTTTCGGCAAGGTATTGTCTATTTTATACGTTTATTTGAAAGATTTGTTGAGTATGCGATAAAATTAAAAAAATATAAAATTATTAGGTTATTATTTATATATTATTTTGTGCTTCCTTCCGACTCTTTGAATATATCTTCACACGTATTTGTGTTAACCTGGCTATACTGGGAGAGGTATATACATAGAAAATAATTATTTATCAAATATCTTTAAAGACAATATAACGAAGAATTTAAAAAAAATGCCAGAATTGTCTCATTTGCGCTATAATATTTTTTTTGTATTTATTGTTGGTGTTAAACAAAGATGTATAACCAATTTTAATTGTCTACTGTGATTCTCAAATGGGTGTACGTGGAGAACCTCCAGGAAGTTGGTGATATTTAAACAACAAATATATATTTATTTAATACATAAAAAAAGTAGCAAATATGTGTCTCAAATTATATTTTCAAGGGCGTAAGTAAATTAAAAAAGTTTTAGATCCACTAGTTTGTACTTTTAAAGTTATTTCAAGTAAGATACCAATGAATGATATAATAATTTATTCACTACTAAACTTGAAGATTTCGAATTACCGTGCAATGTATGATAAAAAAATAACGTATAATAACACAATATGAGACATGGATATTTCAATCCCGTTTTGGAGCTAAAAACTTTTTCCCACCCATCTGAAATTTGGCATGTATGCTTGTTTGTATGCATAACATTTAAATATAACTCGACATATTGATTTTCTAACTTTTTAGCTTTCAGCCCGCCCTACTTTACATGGTTTTATATTATTATTTAGTGCTTTCTTGTAACCTATTTATAGATACCAGCTTAAAAGAGTTGTGCTATTTTTTATACTTTGTCATTTTTCCTTTTTCTTTTCGGCGCAATTTTTTCCAATAATCATATCCATAAAATTCATTAATTTAGTTATGATACAAATTATCAATATTTTATCAGCTTTTGTATCCAATTGTCAGAAAAAATAGTTTTTTCTTTACTCATACAGTCATTATATATGTTTGATATTTTACTCAGAAAAATCCACAATACTTTGCCAAAAAATCATTTCATAATTGAACCACGGGTAGTTGCAAAAGTTTTGTCGTCAAGCAAATAGTTTAGAAAAGTCTTACAAACTTTTTATCAAGTTATTACATATAAATCTACATTTTTTATTTAATTAAGATATATGTTTGTTGCAATGTTATTTCATAATACATCATTAACAGCTTTCTAAGTGAGACTCCTTGGCAGTTCATGACGTTCAAGAAGTTGACGGCAAAGTTCTTCCAGTATTTTTTTTCATCAATATCTATCTAAAAAAGTTACTTTATATATAGATATAAACAAAATTTTTAGTTCAAAATTACTTTCCTTTTAAAAACAGGCCAACTCAGACGAACGTGTTAAAAACGATGATAAAAATGACTAACACCAAGTTTATATAAAATTTAAGCTGCAATAGAATAGTATAAAAAAAATAAAAGGAAGTACTGTAAAACAAACAAAAACTATCCTGATCTAAAATTCTGAAACTTTTTAAAATTGCGAGTAATTTTATATACAACCATCAGGTATCATGCTGAGAATTAAGAATGCAATTTAATTAGATTTCCTGCAAACTTCTAAGTTGATATTTTATCATCTGGAATTAGAACCATAAAAATTGTATTGCCAGTAGTGAATCCCTCTTAATTCCCCAACTTCTAAAGGTTCCAATTGTGTTAGTTTCTCTATGACAAGACCCTTATCATTTTAGTTTTGGTTAAGTTCAGACTTCAGGGCTTCCACATTGGAGTAATACCTTCCATAGATCCTACTAGAGTTGTAAATTTTAAGTATTTTCTAGCCTGCAAGTTTTTTTGACCTGCTCAATCTGAACAGTGATTTGATTTTCCATACCTGATTTATTTCTTAAGTAGAGAAGATCAAAGAAGAAAATATGTGTAAGTGTATGTGATTACGAATTATGGATAATATCATTGGTTAAGCTAATAAAACGTCATGTCAGCTAAGCTGCTCTCCTCCAATATATATTATTGAAATTTTCGGAGCTACCATTTAATTTTTTGGTATTTTCATATACAAAATGATGAGAATTTACAACTCTTGGCCTTAATCTCTACATGTCACCAATAACTGTAGTTCAGACTGTGGAGATCTGTAGATTTTTGGGCGAAATAATTTTTGTACTTTAATAGAATGTTGTTGTTTCATCACCCCTGAATACTTAGATATCCCCATAGCTAAATAATGGATAAGTTTTTCTTTTTAGAAGTTCAAGCTGTCAACTTTTTGGCAGTGATATGTGTCGCACATTCGAAACGTTTTGGGTTTTGAGCCATGATATATATGTATAAGTATTTCAATTTAAGCAAATGTATCAATAATAGTTTGATGTTACTTATAAATGTGCGTTAGAAGCTTTTTATTATTTCCTGCAACACTTTTGCAA
The DNA here is from genome assembly GCF_016086655.4 of Lepeophtheirus salmonis. Classification (NCBI taxonomy): domain Eukaryota; kingdom Metazoa; phylum Arthropoda; class Copepoda; order Siphonostomatoida; family Caligidae; genus Lepeophtheirus; species Lepeophtheirus salmonis. Next base: position 6,795,951 of record NC_052133.2, on the reverse strand, counting down.
CTCCCAGTACAACAAAAAAGTTGTTGAAAGGTTATTTATTTATTTTAAATAATTTATTTAAAAGTTCCGTCATATAAAAATTAGTTAAATTTGTTTCTTATTTTTTCAGGAACGTGATTTATTCAACACTTTTCAAATTCCAGTTTGTACCTTTTTAACTTTTCTAACAGCTTTGGAAGAGCATTATTTGAAGGATGTTCCTTATCATAATAACTTACATGCCGCTGATGTCACACAATCCATTAATGTATTACTTAGTTCACCTGCTCTCAAGGTAAGCAGCCTTGTAATATGTATCATGTTTAATTTTTAATTTTGAGTCCTAGATATTTACGAATAAAATTTTTATTTTCTGCCTTTTTTGTTTTGTTTAAATCATCCTAGATTTTTCATTGAAAATTAAAATTAATTTGGAACTTTATTTTCATAATAGATGTGTTCTAAACTTTCTATTTCATATCTAGCTTCCACTAGATTTTATATATTTTCTAGAATATCTATCTGATAAAATATCAATTAACTCTTTTTTCTTTCGTTTTGTTAAATATATATAAGAGTTACCATGTTTGGTTTAAAAATACATATTTCCTTTAAATTATTCTTTTAATTTCTCTGATGAATTCATATTATTATTTTTTTTAAATTTTCGTATCTAATTGATTTGTTTCATAATTTTTTACCCATAATTTTTATTTTATTTGCTATATTACTCAAAACTATTTTAAATATATACTATTGATGGTTCAAAAATATTTACAGGGTGTTTTCACTCCATTAGAAGTTATGGCCGCTGTTTTTGCAGCTTCTGTTCATGATGTAGATCATCCTGGTCTTACTAATCAGTACCTTATAAACACAAGTGAGTTTTTTATTTTTATATTATGTGCTACTAAATAATAATTTATCCTTATCTGGCGTATATAAAGGACCATATAATTCTAACTAGACATGGACTGATATCAAAATATTTTCTGATATGAATTATTTCCCGATCAGATATTTTACAAATAGTTAGATGTTCCCGTATCCCTGAAGGCTTTATTTTTTTTGTCACAATTGATTTGTTTCGTTTAACAACAGATTCATAACCAAGGATTCAATATTTATAAAAATTCCAAACTAATTATTTATTCATTACTTTTTAATGACAAGATATGAGAATATACCATGTATAATTTAATTTATATGTTGAATTTTTTTTTTTTTAAGTTTTAACCAAATATGACAGTCTCAAATTTTTATTCGGCTTTTAATTCTGACCAATCAATTTGGAGGTCTAATAATTTAACCTATGTTAGTGAACATCTTTTTTATAATTTGGTTAGTCAACTAGGTAAAAAATAAAGCCTTAAAAATAAAACGTATTTAGTTAATATTTTACTATTTAAATTTTCTGTCATGTTTTTAGCTATTCCATCCTTTTTACTAAAATAAATATCAATTAAAATGCAATAATACATCCGGAAAAAAATATTTCTTTTAAAATAATCATAATGGCAAAAATGTGAAAGTTTAACAAGATGTTCAATTTGTTATTCTTACTATAAAAACATAAATTTTTCTTTTTGATAAAAATTTATATGAAATACTCATTATTTTAGGCTAATTTTAGAATAAAATTAGTAGCAATCAGTTCTGATAAAGTTGCTTGTATTATATCAAATTATAACTGCAAGATTACATTTTTCTGGCTACAGTTGTACGTTTGTGTAATAAAAAAAAAAAGAGTCTAAGAAATCAAAATTGGTAAATTAAATCTGACAAATAAAAGGAACATAAAAAATGGATCTACGTAACTCAATGGACAACGCGCTCAAGAGAAATTATTCCTTAACTTAATGTGCTTAGGTTTGATTTTTTCTGGAGAAAGAAATATAAATAGACTTCAAAGACCATTCCTAGGTCAGATGGAGTAAATGTAATAATTAATATATATATATTTACTTATACTTATTCAATGAAACTCAATCTGACCAATTCAAGAAACAAATAAATATAAATTGCTAAATCCTAAGTAAAGCATTAATAAGATAAATAAGGATTTGCAAAATAACGGATTTATTTTGTATATATTGGGGTCTATAATATCCAAGTTCAATAATAGAGGGTTAAAAACATGTTGATCATTCTTCACGTTTTTGCTCTTCTTAGTACAGGCTTTAATCGAAATGACTAACTTGTGAGGGACAAACCTATTTGAATAAAACATTTGTGAGTTATAAAGTACGAATTCATCAGTTTGAACCTTGTTTAGTTATGTAATTAGTAGGATGATGCTATAAAAAAAGGATCAATTAATATTATGAACAAATTTGACAAGCCTTTGTAAAGAATAAATAATATTTTTTTAACAAATATGGGACACAAAATTTGTATAGCACTTTTTTGAGAAAATGACACTTGCACATGATTGACCAATTTACATTTGAGCACTCTCAGTAGTTGGGCATCTCGAGGACCACCGTCCACGCCGTCAGCAAGTCCAAACGTTGGAGAGGAAGATGGGCTCTCTCAAAAAGACCAAACTGGACTTGAAGTAGCTAAAGAAAAGAGGCCATCCCTTCAAGTCCATGAGAGCACAAGCAAGAGATTATTGGGTTTCACCTATAAAAAAGTGGGTAGAAAGGTTCTTGTAAGGGTGGAAAGGTCAATTTTGACAACAGCAATGAAAGAAACCAATCTCCTCCGATGCAAAACGTTATTGATTGAGTTTTAAATTAGTCTTTTGAGTTCTGTCGAAGACTTTATTGACACTTTTAGCTCCCCTACAGCACTGATGCTAACCCCCTTCTACACAATGTGGGTGCATGTCAAGGGGAAGGACTGCAGTGCCTGGTAATTAAACAACAAGGCCCTCAAGACCTCTGTTATCCACCACTAGGACTCCATGAATGAGGAACGCTTCTGCAGCAGGTGACAGGCCTTCCGACACCGCCTAGAAGCCGTCGTTGCCACTAAGGGTTACCACATTAATGATTAAAAAAGCTCGGAAACACATCTATTTATAATATCGATTTTGTTGAAATTCTAGGTATTTTTAATTAGTAAATGATATCTCGTTGTAGCTTAAAATTCTTAATGTTCAGATTTTAATAGACCACTTGGTAATTTATAAGAGATACATTCATCTAAGTGGGAATGCTCTGCGTATTAATCTGTATATAAAAATTAAATAATATATTTTTTCCCCATTCCGTCCTTTCTTTTATTACATTCTATTAAATATAACAGAAAATTACGATATTTCTAAGTATTTTCTCCGATATCATTTCGATACAGATACTGGATATTTCCCCTGATATATTGGTTGCCCAATATATATCTTATATATGAGCCCATATCTAATTATAAAGCATTTTTGACACAATATATTAAAACTATTTAATTTTAATTATTGACATAGTTTTTTGTATATATATATTCTTTGTATTTTTCTTTTATTCAAAATAATTTATATAATTATTGAATCATAAATTTTTATGAAATTATCATCCAAAGTATTGATATTTTATAGTGTCTGTATTAATAACTTTAGTTATAAAACAAATACCGGTAAAATTAATTTTATATTCCATCTCTTCGTTCATGAACTAATATTCTTATAAGAAATAATTTTTAAACTTTTTAATCTTCAATTTATCGGGAGTACTATTTAGTGTCGAAACTGAAGAAATTTAATTTGGTTCATTCTAGTAATAATTCATTTTCTGAAATTTTGCAATTTCAATCACGTTTGGTTAATTTAATAAATTTTGTTTGTTTGTTACTCATTCTTCAGACGTTTTTATTTCATATAACACATATAACTTTAACAAAAATTACGAATACTAATTTTGTACCCCGATATCTCTTTATTAATGAATATGTCATTCCAATCTTCATCAAAAACTAAAGTACATTGTTTTGGATATACTTTTACAAAAAATATTGTTTTGATATTATTGGATATGTTGTTCGAATTAATTTTAAGAATATTTTTTTTATCCATGTATTTAAGTGATATACGTATTTTATCATACCAGTTGATATTTTACGAGTGTAAAATATGAAAAAAGTTGTACAAAATTTTACATATTTAAGTTATTTTACTTTAAATCTATTTTTTCAAGGTATCATGTAATACTATTTTTTTTTTTGAAAAGGTAATTTTACTCCAGTTCATAAGCTATGTTTTAAAGAAATATGTTTGCTTTATGAAAACAGTTATAATTAGTTGTAAAAATTGGCTTAAAAAAATAGTCGTCCGAGCTGCTAAAGTTTGTGTCCTTAGACCCGACTAAGTAAAAAATATTTTGTGTAATAATTTTAATGGAGTCTCTTTGTACTAAATTTTAGAAAAATGATACGGTGCACATTTTCACGTGTTAATGGTACAAACTATTAGAAGGAGTTAATTTGTACATGGCAAATCTCCCTGTGTTTCCTATTAATGTACATATTTATTTTCTGTAATTTTAAAGGAAAAAACATGCGGAATTTTTAGGTAAAATTATTCCTTTAGGTATTAACAAAAGCTGTTTGTGATATAACTTGAGGTAGAATCGAGAGATTTAATATAGTCATAGATAGAACATGGCAAAACTAAAGAAAAATACCTATTTTGAGATTAAAAGAAGAAAAACAGTTGGCATGTGTGTCCTTTTTTTTTTTTGCTCATTCTTTACTTGATCGAGTAGTGTTGTCATCCCGCCTCGCATGACGAAATCCCTACAACTTTGGCTGATTTTTTACAAATGCAAAATAATTATAAAATAAATACAGGGTGTTAGGATCAAATCCGTACATTTTTCAAAACCATTTAAATGGTCACTAAACCCACAATGTTTTGTGTTTTACTTATAAATTGGCTTGAATTGTAGATATGAATGTTAAGCTAATTTCCACTTCTAGCATTAATCACGGCCTTGATTCGGGCCCGGAAGGAGCCAAAGGTGTTCAGGAGGCAGTTCCTTGGCGTGATGGTCATTGCCTCATTAATGGAGGCAATCATGGAGTTTCAAAGGAATGAGAGGTACTTATTTCTTTTAAGTACAACGTATCTCCAGACTAAATAATCCATCAAATTAAGATCCCGAATGCTGGTGGGACATATTTCCTCCGAATGAGGTCATAATAGTGCCTACATAGCCACTTCAGCAAATTGAAGCTTGACAAGGTGCGGAGTCTTGTTGCCAGACCCAAAGCCGACTCCAGTGAGTTGCTGGATCCAAGGAAGCACAATGTCCATATTGTTGTTGACAAAAATCATCGTCACAGCTTCTTTAAATCTGGAACGACTGTTCCAATTATTACCATAACTTCATTACAGTTTGTTGATACACCAATAAATGATAAAATGGTTAGCTCCCACCTTTTCTTTGCGCCCTCAGAAACCATAAAAGATAGACCTGTGCCTTTAGAATACGACAGTATTTGAGGTGCTTACAGTTGTATGTTCGCCCAAAATGGTGAATGGATGCCTTTCAGCACTAGTTAAAATGTTAAATTTTATTTCACTTGTTTAAAGAACTTCATTTTATGAATCATTTTAACAAATCTTTTTATGTTTAAGTACAACACATATTTTTTTTTTATAATGTCTCATTAAATAATATTTTTTAATAAAATTAATCTATTTATTTGTTAACAAAACTTAATATTTTATTAAATTAATTTTCCAGGCTCAGAACTTGCTTTAATGTACAATGACGAATCTGTTCTGGAAAATCATCATTTGGCCGTGGCATTCAAACTTTTACAAAATAAAGACTGTGATATATTTATTTATTTCAACAAAAAACAACGACAAACTCTTCGGAAAATGGTCATTGATATGGTAAGACTTATTTAAATGTTATATTTACTCGTATTTAAAATTTTTGCATACGAATTAACCCATTTATATAAATTATTTTGATATATAATTATTTATAGTTCATTAGTTTTTCTTTTAAAAATTAGATAATGGTATTTTATTACTTCATGATACTTTTTTGACCAAAAATAATAAACAAACATTCCGTTAAGAATAATTTACATTCATAAATATGGATGGATCCTCAGAACCTTTGTTTGAGTGGGAGCTAGTTCCGAAATTTAAGGATTTTTATATAAAGAATAATTTTTATTCTTTTGTCTAATAAAACACCATTTTGTCAAGAATTTTTTATTTAATAAAGCTTTTATGTTGACACACGACATATTTGAAATAAAAATATGAATAATAAATATGGGTTTCGAAGCCCTTGGCAAACGGTAATTGAAGATAGATACATGTGTTGGGCTGTAAACTGTACTGTAGTGGTACCGAAGTACTGACGAATTTACTATGGGATGAAAGTAAATTGACATTCGAACCGGTTTTTGGAGTGTCACTACGTCATGCACTCATTATCCTACCGGTGACGTAATCCCCAAAATTTATTATCAATAAAATTGTACTTTACAGTACAAAGCAAGAATGAAGATTTTATGACATGATATCATCACACATCTGAGCTAGTACTTACCCTATACAAAAATCTGGCGAAAGCCCCTGTAAGTACATATGAATTGTACTTAACACAATTTTTGTTTTATATTTCGAGTAGGGTAATTATTGTAACAAGGATACTAATTTTAGTACAGGAACGGTAAAAAATATTAATGTCGTTACCAAGGACTATAGCTTTATCATTTAGGGGCTTAGCTCCTAAAATTATCAGCTCCTTTATACTCGTATAATTACTTATATAAATAGGTTTTTATAATAACAGAGGGTGCTCCTAGATTTACCTTGGCGACGAAAATAATCCCTTCATGTATTTACATTATAATCTCATTTTGTGTGTAATTTTTTTATCTTTATTTATAATAATGAATTATTTTTATTCATGGAGTAGATGTTTTTTTTTTTTAAATAAAATTATATTCAAATGATTTGTTCTTGTATGATTAATTATTGATGAAAATCGACTCTTGACTGTCTGATACAAGTATTCTATTGATTTTCCACCTATGGCTTAATTAAAAAATATATGTGATATAGAAAAAGCTGTATCATACTCAATCACAAGTAATTGAGCTTTCCAAAAAACAATAATTATTGCATATTCTCACTAATTAAGTATTATTAATTAGCCATAACAAATAGTGATCCAATTTCCGTAATTATAAATTATGCTTTTTTGCTTAACCAACTATGTTTAGCATGTGACTTTAATTTGTACATTTGTAAAAAAATATTCGACGTATCAAATGTAATTCACACTGATAGTCTTACAGACCAAATTAACTATATATTACACAATAGTTTTAGGGTTTCACTCTCGGGTTTTCCCAAAATTTCTTAGTGTTCTACATCGACGGATAATTGCAACACTCAATTATATACATAGTGCTCCACATAACTTCCTTTTTCACAAATGACAGTTTTACAAGTTTAATGTATTAAAAAAGTTTTACTTCTGTTTCATAATCACAGTACACATTTGAAGTTTTACTTACCTGATTTGAACCAGTTGCACCAATTTAAAACTAATGCATGAAACAAAATTTAATGGCAAAAGACAGTATTTCTCTAGCATAATTATTTGTAAAGCTATTGGCGTTCAAAGAATTTTGCAAATAAAAACTTATGAAATTGAATAAAAAAATTGTTTGATTTTTTATATTTAAAATTGAAGCAATCAATTAATTTTCAAAAAATTCCAAAAATAAAAACTGAAGAGCTAAATTAATTTGACTTAATTAAATATTATGTTAAACCAATTTTTTTTTCGATGGCAAACGCATGTTCCTGAATTCTCGAACGTAAGATAGCAACTGTATATTAAAAAAAACTTTATTATCTCAACTCTTGAACAAACTGCTACTAATTCTACAGTCTGATTTCCACCGTTATAAAAAAGTAAATTATGTTGCTAGACCCTGTATAGCCACAAAACATTAGCTTGTCATCAATTAATATTTAATTTTATGGGTTGGATTTAGTTACGGAATTCATAAAAGGTTCTAAAAAACCATGCACTATTAGTGATTATAATAAAAATAAAAAACTTGATCATTGTGAATATAAAGGGAAGGACTGACTAGTTGAACATTGGTAATTTTCGCGGAAAATATTCAAAGAAATACTTAAATTTTACAGTATAAATTTTTAATACGGAATCCTGATATTTCTCAAGATTTGTCAAATTTAATAAATTGTTTGTATCGATTTGTCATTTCTCAATTGGGCTTGTTCTTTGTCAATTATAACGAATGGACTTGAAAAGACATACTCTATTTAATCGTAATGTATTACAGGACATATATATTCTGAAATTAAGTAATACAGAGATATTTTATCAACTCCATTTAATAATAGAGGTTATGAAAGTTGTTTAAATCTTAAATAAATAGATATAAATAAGAACTATTATTAATTCGGGTGGTTAGTTTTGATAAAAAATTTCAAATTTTGAAAACCTGGTATTGGGAAAGCCTGTGTATTGGTATAACATTTTTTGTTATAAATTTTGAGCTCGAAGGAGTAGGTTTCAGAGGTTAATCAATAAATATACATTCTTTACATGTGCCTTTTTATTAAAGCTCTTTTACTCCATCATGAAGACAAGATCTCCTTACTTATTTTGCATGAAGACTAACTATATATTAAGTACTGATTATTAATTAAATATCACAGTAGAAAAAAATGAAAATATCAATTATTTTGACTTGATTCATAATGATAAAAATAACGCAATATTTAACAGAAAATACAAAGATTTATTTGTGGGACCTATAATTTTTTCAAAAAAGAACAAAACTTGAACTATTTTATTAGGATATATAGGATAAAAATACCAATCAAGTTTCTACATAAATAAAATTCCTGACCATAATTGATAATAATGGAAAAAATATATTAAAAATCCATTAATATATGTATAAATAAAGTCTTAACTGATTTGGAAAGCCTCCAAAATACGTTCAATTGTTCTTAAATTTTTCATTACGGACACATCAATTTTTTTCTATAAGGGCAAAAACGAAGCCAAATTTATTTTCTTACTTTGACATTTAGAAACTTCATTAATATACATTTCATTTAGGAGAGACATGCTCTTGATCAGTGACTGCAAATTATACAAATTTATTAAAAAAATAGCAGTTTAATTCGTTAAACTTTAAGAACAAAAAATCATCTTCAGTGAAAAAGCTCATTTTAGCTCAATTGGCTTTGTTAATAAGCAAAATATTGTATTATTGGTCCGGCAGTAATCAAAAAGTGCTTCACGAGACATCCTTGCATCCTCAAAAATTACTGTTTGGTGTGGACTTCATGCTAGATGGGTCATAGGGCCATATTTTTTTGTTGATGATGATTATTGTCACGTTACTGTAAATGGCAATTACTATCAAAATACCAAAATAACTGATATTTTTGGCCCAAAATTAATGATTTTCTTTTGGGTCACGTGAAGTCATTGGTCTACACCAATAAACCAGAAACCATAGAAGAGTTTAAAGAAAATATCTAAGGCAAAATTGTTACAAAATTGTTAAACTACTAATGTAAAAAGTAGTTGAAAATTGGGCTCAACGATTGTACTTTTGTAAACGTGCTCATGGAGGTCATGCTAGAGAAATCGACTTCCATATATAAAATTATATATTTTTATAATTTGTGCTGAAAAAATAAATTTGGCAAAATCTTAACTTGTTTGTATTTTATAAATAAAAGAATTTGAAGCGCTGGTTTTTAAAAACTAGTTAGTATATAAAAAAATCTCCAATACCCCCATCATCGCTTTCTAGAATTTTGATTTTCGAGCCACGATTAGGGGGATTTGGATCATTAAATGGTAGAAAAATTAGACTATACAAATCATTTGTCTGTTTAAACGACAACAGGGGGGGGGGGATAGTGTCATGTTAGAAGCTGAAAAGCCTTTCTATGCTTTCTCACGCTTATATAAAAAGCATGAAAAAGTTTGAAAGCTCTCGATGCAGATGAAGAAATCAAATGCATTCGTCTACTTTGTCAACTTTTCTTAAAAATAATGTAGAAAGAAAACCATCAATGGTACAAAAAGTATTTTCTTTATCATTAAATACAGGCCAACAGTTTTCATTAATATAAATCTAACTTTTTTAAATTTAAAAATAAAAATGTTACATTGTTCAGCTCGCCCGATAGTCATACTTTCTCTTTCTATCTCAAAATTGGAGACAGCGACAGCAGATAGTTGAAATTCAATCATCACAACCTTGTAATGATAAGAAAATTACTTCGTTAAGAGAAGAATATAATAGGTTGAGTATAATTTCCTTAGCTTTTTTCTCTTATTTTGACGATAAAACGAACATAGTTATGTTTATCTGATTTAAACGGATCTAAACGGTTTTTTAGAAGAGATGCTCACACGCTGGTCCAACTCGACGTTATCAATTATTTTATTGACATTTTCGATGTCCCCATTACCAGAACAGAATAGTTCAAAACGCCACTTTGCTGTTACATTCGATACTTTATTGGGTAAAACAACTTTTCAAACATTATTTTTTTTTGGCCACCTTCTCCACCTTTTCACGCTGGTTGTAGTGATACTGAAGAATTTTTCGAATATTATCTTTTTTACTTCCATTTAAGAGCCCTGTAACGCACAACTAGCTTCACCAAACAAAAAGAAAGCTTTAAATGAACTTTTTTAAAGTTAAGTTAACCTTGAAGCATACTTTAAACTTTTTTTGATGCAATGTATTAATCGTGAGAGGTAACTCACTAAAGAAATCTAGGGAAAAACGCACAGAACTTTTTACTTAACCTAATATTATAGGATTAGAAGGTGAGATAACTCAACTTTTTCGAGGTATTAACCCTTTGGAGGATTGTGAAAGTAAATTGAAGGTCTCATTATCTGGAAGAGGTTGTAATTTAGTATTGTATCAGTTATTCTGGGTAGGGGGAGGGGCACGGATTCGATGCATAGACTGAGGGATGAGGCTGGAGGAGATCACATCTCATTATGAAGTCACCGTATTTTGGGCTCCCAGTACCTATCCTCCCTCCCCCATAAAGAATTCTCCATAATAGAAAAACTCACAGTATCCTCCTGTTACTTAATTGAATTTAAAGTCTCCAATTTTGAGATAGAAAGAGAAAGTATGACGTACCGGCAAACTTATTCAGTATACCCCCAAAAAAAAAAAAAAAAAAAAAATTTAAAAAAAGTATCATTTATGAAAAAATCTATTATAGTTTATTCTAACATGTCATATAAATATATCATTGCACAAATTTTTCACACATCTTTAAATTTAGTACGCTGCACTAAAGAGAGTACCAAGTTCTACTACAAAATACAAAATATATTATTGACTTTTCAAACAAATCATTTAGTGATATTCTAACTGCTGCTTTTTTAATGGTGATTGTTTTTTTTTGTTGTTTAATGTTAACATCCAATGAATCACATTCAAAATTATTTACATATTATTTGAAAATCATAAAATTTTGTCATCCAATTATAGAAAACAGACAATGCACAAATACTAATGATACAAATAAAAAATATCAATATGTGAATTTAAGAATTTCAAATATTATATGTTTAAATTTAACTAAAATAAGGTTAACGGCATAAGGAGGAAAGGAAAAAAGAAAAACCGGCAGATCTATAGATTTGATGATTAATCAGATCAAGGAGAGAGGTTTTCGAGCAAGTCCTGACAAATAACCGTTCGTTAACACTCTATATTCATATTGTGTATTACTTAGTAGAATACTGATTATTAATTATCTTCAGAACACAAGAAATCATCCATTACTTAAAAGTCAATTACCATTTTCATAACTTTTTTTAAAAATCAATCTATACCAACTGGTTAGCTTTCAATGCACTCGTATTGCCATCTAAGTTCACTTATTTTACATAATGCTTCCTATTAAGACAAGATACTACTGTTAAAAAAAATAGAAATTGAGAACGAGATATCGTTTGTACAATCTGTTAAAGAGCAAATAGTTATTGAAAAAAAGAGTCATATTCATTTTTTATGGGGGTGGGGGAGGGTGGAAGGAACAAACAAAGCATAGAGTTTTTAGAAAGGTTGAAGAAAAGAATGGTGTAATTACATATAAGAGGAAGAATTGTGTGAAAAAGACCCACCACGGGGTTTATGAATAACTCTTATGTTTAATAGGTTAAATTTTATTTATTAAGACAAATCAATATAATGTGAAAAACGTTGGCATTAATGATTTAAAAACTTATTATTATCCATTTTAAGACTTTTTGGCAGCTATAATTACAGTTCTAGGAGAATTGCCCAAAAAAAATTCTTAAGGGAGAATTTGCTTAATGTACATTCGGCCGAAGGATCATTTGGGATATTTGTACAAAATTCGTACATTTTAAGTCAATCTAAAATTTAGTATGTGAAATGGGTATTGTTCATATGCTGTATATGTCATATAAGGTAAATTAAATAATGTTATTTTACAGAAAAATATTTTTTTTTATCAATTATATTTATTAATGATCCTTGTATAAAAGAACACTGTCGTATGTGGTACAAATGTAGCTCAAATCTTTACCGTTGTTGAACTTCAAGTAAATTAAACAATAAAAAAAACCGACAATGACCCCAATGGAACAAGTACTAATTACTACTCTGTTGTCAAATACACAGGGGAACAGTTAGGGAGAAAATTTCGTACAAATGAATTAAAGACAATAGTCGAATATATGTATGGATGCGAAATCCAGAATTGATCTTAGTTTTACTATCAGTCATCGGAATTCTTAAATATCTGGGATTAAAGTAATTCGGCACACTTATTGTTCAAAATAATATTTTCCCCTTAAATCAATCTCCTCATTAAAAGTTGGACTAATAAAACTTACATAAAGTGTTTGTTCTGATTAAAAATTGTTCTTATTTATTCAGTACCTTGTTCTGAGCTCGATATATTTCAATTTTTATAATGAAAAATGAGACTCTTCTTTACAACCTTATAACTTATTCATACTAAATAGCAATGATAAATAGCATAGCTTATATTATAGAAAAATATGTATCTCCAAGGATTTTTTTTCGATTTTGTATTTTGTAAGTGATCACTGGGAGAAAAACTGGGATCAGTTTTGGATTCAGCGCTTAAAGATAAAAATTTTTTTGGCTTGTGTTCATTTATTCAATGGTTGATGAATTATGCTTTTTGTAATGAATAATTCAAAAATCAATACGGAATCATATAAATGAGTAAAATAATTACACTATTTAACCAAATTTCATGTTTTTTTGCCCTCTGGTTTAAAGGGTGTGCTCCTAACTGACTTTAACTCAAGAAACATAGAAATGACCCATATAACCAAAAAAATCCAGTTCGGAGTATTTCATAATTTTTTCCCCAAATATCAACCTTAATATATCAGCCAACTAAGTTAAATAATTATGTTTTTGCCTTGATTTGTTTTGTGTTTTGGTGTAACTTTGTAGGAAGTTTATATATTTTATTAATAACTACCAATTAATTTTGAGATGTCTTAATCAAGGGTCAAGGTCACACAAAACGTTAGAAAAACATAATTGACTTTAAATTTGTAACAAATGTTGTCACTAATTATTTTTATAGATCAAGGTCTGAAGTCACTCAAAACAAATTGAGATACAAACCTCAAATTTATGTCATTCGTTGTTAGTTTTTAGGGATATTTTTTAGAACTACTGTAATTTAGTCATATTTTTCCCTTTGAAAGATTTAGATAATGAGAACATAAAATGATTGTTGTTGGTAAATTTCTCCAGATGTAAAAAATATTTTTCAATTATTTATGAACTGGAGATAATACATTTGATGAGTTGTAATGATAAAAGTTATATTTTGTCCTAAATTGACGACATACAACTTCATAATAATAATGATAAGAGCTCCTTTACTCTTTCAAATGCATAAGGCTTTTTGTTAAAGGATGGCTATTTTACGTCTTTAGAAGCATATTTACATTATTCCAGTTATTAAAAAAAAAAAAAGTTGAATAATATATTATATGGGACACGTGTGTAAGGAGATTTGTACCATTAAACATATAAATTCATTTTTTATATTTATTAGAAAACATTTATTTTTACTGTTGCATAAAATTTATTAATTTTTTTTCATTATCAACAAAATATTTTAGGATCTTCTCTGATTGATTATTGAAAAATTATAGAGGTGATAATTTTGGAGCGATTTTTATACTTTAGTAATCATGAATATACATCCCAATTCTTACATATGACAAAATTTATATTCCTTTATCTTCTTTTGCACAATACATTATAATACGTATCTTATTCATTTATAAGTGAATAAATATCTTCCCCATTTAACTATTTACTTTATCAAGAACAGATCATTTCCTTCAAAAATATAAAAAATATAAATTTAAAGTTTTGTTTTTTTTCAAATGTAGAAAAATGAGAAGCTTACAAAATATTCAAAACTCTATTTTAATTAATCATTATCAAAATATTAAATATATTTTGACATCCTAGCTATCACACAAAAAACAAAAATGTCATTTTAAAAAACAACGACTGTAAAAATTATTGCATTTATCAAGTGGTAGATTAAAATCTGAACACTTTGAATATTAAACTTTAACAAGATATAATTTATTAATTAAAAATATAATTTCAATAAAATTCGGTCTCGGTGTTTGAATGACGGACACTGAAGGCTTTTTTCTCGACATGCACCTAAAATGTGTTTCCCAGGAGGTTGACATGAGGGCTGTACAGGGGACAAAGAAGTTTAAAAAAATCTAACATACTCATTCCAAACTCATTTAATAATATCTTGAAACGGAGCAAACGGGGTTAATTCATTACTGGTGTCAAAAGTGGTCGCTCCTCCCTCACAAGGTTATTTTCACCAACTTTTGATAGCTTTCTTCATAGTCTAGCGTGAAACCCTGAGATCTCTAGCTTGGGGCATCATGGACTTGAGGGGATTAGCATAGACTGTCTTATTTAACTCTTCTGAGTCTAGTTTGGCCTTTTTGACAGAGCTCTTCTTCCTCTCCAACGTGTCAGACTTTTTGACGTCGTAGACGGTGTTCCTTGAGACGGCTAACTGTTTGGAGTGTGTGAATGGAATTTGTTTATCTTGTTCAAGGGTCCTTTTCTTGACTTGTATCTAAGCTAGAGAGCTCCAGTTTGTTTTGTAACTAATTGTATATGCTTTAATATATCGAAAAATGAATTAATTTAAATCCCTCAACCTTAATTAATTATTCAATTATTATGTGTTTATATTTCAGTGTACCACCCTGTATAACCAACGGTGTCCCCTGGGAGTGAAAAGGTTAAATAAAATTCAAAATAAAAGTTATTTAAAATTTATTACTTAAAAAATATTTTTGTATATTTATTTGGCTATCAAGGCTTATTGATTGTATAATAAATATTGCTCTCCGTAGACCACTAAAACATAATTCTTTTTGAGATTATATGCATATTCATATTTGTGAAGTTAAATCTAATTAGAAACACCATTTTAATCTAGGGGCAAACATTGGTTGACTTGTTTGATTAGTCAACCATTTGAATCTGTCCCTACTTAGAAAGATTAGTTGTTATAATATTTTATTAATTCAAATAAAAGATATATACTTTTAATTTTAACTACTTTGCACTTCCCAAAAAAACAATTATACTCTTCTAGATCAAATTCAATAATTTGATCAAAACCTCATATAATAGATAAAATGTACAATAAAAATAATGTTAATACATATGAAAATCGTCCAATCCCTACGTGTATTAATATTTTTGTTATTCTTTTTTTATTTACAATTATAAATATTCGGGATCTATTAAATATCGAACCTAATTAAAATAATTTAATAAATAGATTTACATTAATTCGTTTAAAATAACAAATATTCTAATTTAAAGTCATAGAAAAAGTATTTTTATTTTCTTTCGATCCTGACAAGTCACATATATTCATTATTTTATTATAAAAGAAGTTGTCTGATAGAGTTATAAAAATTATGATTTGCCGGCATGTAAGATTACAAGAATCTCTAAAATGACAGTGTAACCCTTACAATTTGAATATTTTTTGGGGAAGAGCAGCTTAGCAGTCTAGTTATTGCATTACATAAGCTGTGATCAGCTATAAGATGATGAAAATATCTTATACTCCCACTCCAACATGGGATAAATTCCATCATATTTCCTTGTTAGATACGCTCATTTATTCTACTCTTAGTTTACTAAGGATTTAAACTTATATCTCCCTAATTAATCATCATTGTTACCCTCTGTCATACATGAACAAGAATATTATAATAGCTTTGGAAAATAAAAATACTGTTGCAATTTGAAGAAGTATCACGCTCGTTCTAGGTCATATTTTAAACAACTCTAATCATACATCATTTTTGTTTTTCTGAATCTATTTCAAATAAAAGAATAGTTGATTCAAGAAAATAAATATACATACAAATTTCTTTTTTATTTTAACTATTTGGCAAAGTTTTATTTGATTAAGGGCTTTTGATTGCATGAAATTGATTAAATACATATTATAAAAACTTAAAGAAAGAATTAGAAGATGTTCGTTATGAACAATGAATCATAAAGAATTCAAGAGGGTTTTTTCGTTTTTGTCTATCTAATCAAGTCCCTTGCATGTAACTTAATAAATAAGTGTGAAGTAATTTATTTATTGGTATATGTAAGTCGTGATATTTAATCAATAATGCTTTCCTAATGTCTAAATCAGGGAATGATGTGTTCATTGTAAATATGATTGTTAATCTATTTTACAATATAGAACTATAGTGTTTTAAATTGTAAACATTTTCAATAAGTATTTAAAAAAATGAAAATTTACATGGTAGAGTGAAAAAGTTAAAATAATGTCTTGTAGGAGAGCAGCTTAGCTGTCACGACGTTTCATTATATTTTAGATGCAGGGTGCTAAAAGACTCCAGGGAAACAGTGGACACTCAGCAAAATAAGACTATGTTATTTTTAAATCATGATTGGCTTAAATTTGTCAACTGCCATAGATACATTCCTATCAAGAAAGAGTTTGAGGCGTTCTATTTGGTGGATATAAAACTTAATTTAATTATTTAGTATTATTAGCCTATAATGGTCATACATATTTTTTCGTAATGATCATGAGTAGTTTAAAAATCAATCAGCTACGGATAAAAGGTATATCGGCATCTTTTCTATGAAAATGTTTAGCTTTTTGAAAGATAAAACATGCGGTTAAAAGTCCCAGACTTGACAAAGAAAACATGTTTTTTCTGTTCAAAATTGGCTTTTTCAAAATAATAATAATGATTATTTTTATTCACTTTATAGAGCCGAATCCTCATAACACTTTTGAGGCATTGCTTAGCTTGAACCTTTCCTATCAAGAAGCAGTATAAAATTAAAACACAAAAAGAGCGTCACAAGTTTCACAACAGGGTTTTTTCCACTTGTTTATTTCTTTTCCCCCTCTACCTCGTCATAGGAGATTGAGAATATCTAATGAAAGCTACTCTTCTCCAAGGCATATGTATATTTGCTTACAGAGATCACGCTAATAGTATTAGCATTCCTTGCTCGCTGAGACGTTCGACCCTTCAAAATGGGATAAAATAATGAATTAGATGACTGACTGATATCTTGCAGGTCAACAGTATTTTTAGAATTTATACTCACGAGGATTTCGACAATTTTTCCATTTCTACCTATATATATTATACTGATAGTCAGACAGACAAACTTTACTTTAGTAATATAGACGATATTCATTTTCTTCCAAAACATTAGAAATTGACTTACTGATAAACTGAATTCTCCAGATTTTGTAATTCTTAAAATTTTGAATTACATTTAATTCAAATAGTCGAAATTATTTCTGGAAATCATCTTGATAAATTAATGGATTATTACTGCTGACGTAGCCAGGAACACTAAAATCAATTAAATTTTCAGTTTATCCAGATTTTTTTAACAATATCTTTAAATTTTATTTAATTCAATTCAAAATTATCAGAATTGTAGAATTTCAAATGTAACCCCTTTTTGTTTATATCAAAATATTTTACAAACTTATCAAGTTATCCAAATAAGCAAAAACTCCTGCTTTCAAAACTATATTAACTCGTAACTCGGTAACATCTAAATAAATTGATTCATTGAATTAAATAAAATATTTTTCTGTGGATAAACCATTTTATTTTGTATGTTCCTGCAACTTTATTTAGAGTGATATTTTTATAGGTCCTTGCAACAGACATGTCAAAACACATGAGTTTATTGGCAGACTTGAAAACCATGGTTGAAACCAAAAAAGTTGCTGGATCTGGTGTCCTCCTATTAGACAATTACACGGATCGTATTCAGGTACAACTAAAAAAAAAGTCAACTTCATTTTTCTAAACCCCTCTACACAAAATAGGTTCTTCAAAACATGGTTCACTGTGCAGACTTGTCCAACCCCACAAAACCTTTAGAGATTTATCGAAGATGGTGCGATTTAATAATGGAAGAATTTTTCAAACAAGGTGATAAAGAAAGAGACACTGGGCTTGATATAAGTCCCATGTGTGATAGACACAACGCAACCATTCAAAAGTCACAGGTGAGGAAAAAATACACACAGCAGACCAAAAATTAATATACCAATGGCCGAGATATCTTTTTCATTATCATATTTATGCTAAGTCCTTTAACGACAAAAGTGGGGTTTATAATGATGCCATGCTGATTTGTTTATAGGTAATTTTTTGTTTAGTAAAAAAAGATATCAATCAGTGTTATGTCACTCCTTATTTTTTCGGTTGAGCCCAATCTTAGGATCGTTCCTTTCAGATCTTGAGACCGGTCCTTAAAAAATAATAAATAGCAAAAGTGGGGCAGGGTGAAGTCGGTCCTTCGGATTGTCAGTCCTAGAACTAAATTAACAAAGGAAGAAATAAAGTTAAGTTACTTTATTAGTTATTAAGACTTATATTTACGACTGAACTGGACCGAACCAATACTGAACTGGACGGGACTGCAGTGTTCAGTCCTTAATCAGGACATGGGCAACACTAATATATATTATTTTAAAAAATACCATATATTTTCATCCTTGATTTTAGGCTTCTTAGATTCGGTAACCTGAGTCATTTAAATGACTAAGCTTTAATGTCAAATATGGCGGAGAACATAAAACAATGGCTATAAGTTATATTCATTTTTGTATTAAATAGATATGAATTTGCAATATTATTAAAAATAAATCTGTAATGTTATAATCAAAACTAACTGTTCCTGCTTGATTGAATGCACACTAAACAGGGGAAAGCATTATAAATTCTTTTAAAATTGGAACAAACCTTTCTTCCAAACATGCTGCATATTAAATACATTGTCGTTAAAGGGTTAAGTTATTATAAATTCAATTTGTATTATTGGTTTTTTAGATGTTGATATGTTTAAGTTTACATTTAATATGATAAAATTAAAAAATTATACGGACATCCCTAATAAATAAATCTCTGCGTTATACTCTAATGCTTATTTCAAAACTAAAAATTTATCTTTCACATGTTTATACAGGATGGAGTAATATAACTTCTTTTTTAAAAATACGTAACAATTAGGATGTAAAACTTGTAGCGGTGTTGGCGTGGTTTCATTCTAGAGACGCAATTCTGAAAGTTTTTTAAAATACAGTAATTTGCTTTCATTCGTTTGAGTTGCTAGGAATGTGTGTTTTCCTTTTTACTTTTTTTTTAATTTTATAAAATTAAACTAATTACAATCTAGCTTCTGAGTTTTCATTAGTGAGATTCATAAAATAAATTAATTATTTCAATTTCTTATATACAAAAACAATATTTTCAATTCATTTACATAATTTGAAATTTGATAATTCTTTCAAAACAATGAACTAAAGTAGCTTTAAAGTTGGTGTCATCAAATCCTGTGGTCTTCATGTATTTTAAATTTGCCCAGTTTGTCCAAATGCGATAATTGAAATGGGATTTATTTTGAACTTTTCGGCATTTATAAGATATCTGTAAAAATCACCAATAACTACATACTTTATCAATAAAACATCCAAATTTTAAAAATTAGATATTTTGCCAACTAAATTGTAATTATTTTTGTATTACATAAATATCGTATTGAAACCTATTTTTGAAAAGTAATTTAAAAATAAATACATAATTGGAAAAATTACAAGGCATTTAATACCAATATTCAGTGTATGGACAATGGGGAGATTACATATTTGATATGATTTTTAAACTGTTCAAACAAATCTTTAATGTAAGCTAGTATTTTGAAACGAAAATACAACTGTTGTTATTTATAATACTTTTTTTTAACTTTTGGAAAAAGGAAGTTATGTTATCCTATTCTGTATTTAAATTTTCACTCAAAAAGTACTCCTCCATTTACAAAATAGTTTTTGCTCAATATATGACTGTTTTAATGTTCAATTATATATTCAATTTCTTTCTTTTTACATAGGTTGGCTTTATTGACTATATTGTTCATCCTCTATGGGAAACATGGGCTGATTTGGTCCATCCGGACGCACAAGATATTTTAGATACACTTGAAGATAATCGGGATTGGTATCAGTCACAAATTCCTATAAGTCCTAGTTCCTCAACCAATGATCTACGGGAAGAGGATGAGTCAGGCTCTTAAGGATAGACCATTTTAATTGAGGAAGAAACAATTAAATAAAAATTGTTTCTTGTTCGAAAAAAAAACAAAACAAAAAGACTATTCAAGTTGTTCTTTAATAAAAATGATGAGCATCTTGATGACAAATAGAAAAGCACATTGATTTTTTTTTTTTGCAAACAAATATAAAAAAAGTATGAGCATATTAAAACGCAAAATAAAATAAAAAAATCTTACTATTTCAATGAAATATTTTTGTATAAATACAATTCTTTATTTTGTATCGATTCTTTAATTCATTAATTCAACCATTAGAATCTACACCCCGAACCCTTCAAACACCTTATGTTGACCTATCTTTAATAGTAATTATTACTACAACTATTTTTGTTTTCCTTTCTTAAACTTTATTCTAAAATATATTTTTATATCAAAACTTGATTGAGTGTTTTAAATATTTAGAGAAAATATATACTATTTTACCACATAAAAACTCCCTGTTATTTTTAGACTGATTTGTTTGTTATTTTAAGTTTATGATATTTCAATTTTTTCGCATTGCCTTTTCTTTTTCTACCTCCTTTGTTATAACTTTTCAAAAATAATGTAAGATTTAAAAAAAAGCAAATTAGCAACAAAAAAATCAGAAAAAAATAAAGTAATTTTTTTTTCTACAAAAAATAGCTGGATGTTGAGTACAATATTTTTTGTAGAATAATGAACTTTTATCCCCTCCCTCATTGACCTTTTTTTAAAATGATTAGTATCATTCAAAAAATTAAACTATTAGCAATATGGTTGTGTCATTAATTCCCTTTTTTTTAGGGATTTTTAAGTCTAACCCTTTTACTTTTTTCACAATTATAAGTGTAACAAATTATTTTTGAACTATTGTTTTTTTATGTGTGTTTTTGTAAATTTGTGGTAAAATTTTTCTGTGCATATTATTAAATACTGACTTTCCCCATACCTCTTTCCATTTATTTCCCCCAACTCCCATCCACCCAAATGCAATAGTGAATTTATAAACATATCTTTTGTGTCTAAATGCATAACAAAGGTCGTACACCAAAAAAATTATATGTATAACTATGGATTATAAAAATACAAATATTGTGCCAATATGTTTTTATATAATTTACGAAAGAAAAAAAATCAATATACAATTAATTTTATTTTAAAAATTATTATATGAATATATAATATAGTGTTTGGACTTTTAGGAAAATAAGTGTAACCCTTTTTAACTGTTAATTATACTATTAAATTTATATATAGAGATGCTTGTGTAATCTATGCAAGTTATGATCAATTTATATATATATATATATATATAAATATAATTTTATGGATATATATATATATACAAAAATTAATGTTAATAAATTTTCACAAATTTTTATTTTCAATATTTATGTATGTTACTACTACGATAATAGAAGAGAAAAAAAGGATGATGACCTTGGCTTTCTTAGACAAAAAACCCGGAGAAATGCTTGGTAAAATAATAATAATAACTAAGTTGATAGGATTGCCCTTGTGACGTCATCCTCGCTACAAAACTCAGTTGCTTTCTCGCAAAAAATAAAACCAACTAGATATATTTGTACAGAATAGAGTCCTTTCTCGTTTCTTTTTCTTTTAAAAAGCTCCAACAAGACTTACGTCATTTTTTGGATAAATATTTTTATATCATAACTATGATTAAAAAGTAATTTAATCGGGAATTCCCCCCCCAAACACACACACACATTCTTATACATGAATAACTACTGCCTTACATTCTAATATATGTCAGGGTGGCAATAAGTTGTTAAACACTTAAAATATCAGTTTTACTTAGAAAATTTTTGATCCAAAAATAATATATTGTAAAATATTCTACGTATTTTCGTTGCATGGTTGTACCAACCATTTAAACAAAAATTATATTAAGCGAAGTAGTTGCAAAAAAAAAAAGTTTTCTTTTGATACTTACGAGTGATTGATATACATGGTTTAGAAAATGAAAGAGTTTTTTCTCAGCCCCCAAAAAGAAATATATATAACTCAACATAATTGTACAATAGTTTCTACTCAATAATTGTTTTAATACTCATAAGGAAAGGTATGATATTTTTGTAAAAAAAAAGTGATAACGTCCTAACTATATATGATAGAAATATTATAAAAATAAAAGTCAGTTCTGGTCATTCATTTAAAAACAGTAATGCTCTTCAGAAAGTTTATCAATGACACAGTCAAACAAAAAAAAAATGTTTAAAATTATCTTACAGCTATACAAAATGTCTTATTTTTATTGTGCATAAATATATATACAGTAACACTCAATTAGAAGAGTGGATCAATCAAAAGGAGAAAGCTCCATGTATAAGAGTGTAACTGACGTCACAATATGACGTTGAAAAATTGTTGGAGATATTTTTGATTTTCTGTTATTTGTATACAATCTGGAAATATTTCTCTATTTTTCGTTGTAAATATGTATTGTCCAAAAGTATTAGGGGTTTCAGTTAATGTAAAAAGGCAATATAAATAAATATATGGCCTGTCAGCATAAAAGTAAGCTAGAATTATTTAAATTTGTAACATACAATGACTAATTATCGTCAATTTCTATAAATACATTATTCTTATGAACTCTTGGGCAAATTTCACTTAATTAGGCAAAATTTATTATCACAATAAAAGAAGAATAAATTGATAGAGCTTATTTGAAAGGCCATACAGAAGACTGGCATCAAATAAGTATTATAAACAATAGCTTAAAAATCTTGAGTACTTAAGTTCATTACACAAATTTGAAAACAAAGCTATGTTTGATTCAAATATGTGTATGAAATATTGGACTGTTTTTTCATATAAGTAAAAAATAAATTGGGATTTTTTTCCCATTTCTTATTTTGTTCAAGATTGTTTTTATGTTGACTTAATATATATATATATATGAAAGGTTTACAATAAATAATTTTATCTTTTTGATAGAATTAAAATAAAGAAGCACTGTCATAAACCATGATGAGAAAAAAATGAATAAAATTTAACTCTTAACATAGGTTCATAATGATATTTTTCGAAAAATAACCTTGAAATATGTAATTATAATAATTAAACAATAATAATATATAATATAAAAATAAAGGATAAAATGATAGTAACACTGAGAAACGAGAAAAATGATATTATTTTAGGTATATATGAACATGTATGTAAGTAATTTGATTTTTTTTCACAATAAAACTAGGTTATATAAGCGTTATTCAAACTTTTTATATAATCATAACTTTGATTTGATTTTTTTTATAAAAATATATATTTTATGAATATGTTGTTTAAATAGTTGGTTGTACGTTCTGGGAGTAGACATTTTGTTTCCTTGCTTTGTGCGTCACTTACTTTTTTGGCTAGCACAATTCACTTATTAATTTTTTCTTTATAGGTAGACGCCTATAAACACAAATAACTTCCCTCTGCATTATGTGCAATACATATTCGTTAACTGTGTATAACATGAGATAAAATATTCCTCCTTCGACTCTGAAAGAGACATCTTCATAAACTTTAATTATTATTTTTTTTTCTTCAATCAATCTGTATGAATCTTCTATAACTTTTGCTTATATATTTGTTGATATCAATATATGAACAATTCTTTGTGCCATTCCTGTAAATTAAATTACCACCTCAATTTTTCTATTTGTTTTAGGTTGTCATTGATGTTTTCCTTCTTTTTTTTTTTTGTGGTGATAAAAAAATACCCTAAATCCTAAATATTAGACTCTAAATCCTTTTCTTCAGTTTCTTCATCCTCTTCCCTTAGTGTCATTTGAAATTGAATTTTGTTTTCTTTATGAGAATGTGACGAATGACTTCCAGATCCGGGTAGGGATGGATGTGGCGGGTGATGATGATGAGAGGACATGGGTGTTAATGTTTCTTCTTCATTATCCGACTCGGTTCCGGAGGAACCAGATGAGCATGTGGATCCACCCTCATCTTCTTCTTTTAAATCATTTGATGAAGAACTTGGACTAGCAGGGATTTGTGATTGATACCAGTCACGGTTGTCTTCCAATGTATCCAAAATATCCTGTGCGTCTGGATGAACTAAATCTGCCCATGTTTCCCATAAGGGATGAACGATATAGTCGATAAAGCCAACCTGTAATTAAATGTACATTTATCTTTTTGAAGTGAAGTAACGGCGACAAAGAAACAAAATTTTAAAATACATAAATGAAATTTAACTCTTTAAATATGTTCAAATTTGGTAATGGTTTTGAAATGTAAAATATAGTCGTTAATACTTGTGATTTTTCAATGGTAGCATTGTGCCGGTCACACATTGGACTAATATCCAGTCCTTCTTCTTTTTCCTTATCCCCTTGTTGAAAGAATTCTTCCATAATTCGACTACACCACTCTCGATAAAGCTTTATATGCTTTGTTGGTCCTGACAAATCAGCACAATGAACCATGTTTTGAAGAACCTGAAGAAAGATTAAAATTTATATTTGATATAAAAAAAAATTTAATTTGTGTGTAACAACATAATTCTGGATTTTTGCAAATGTATAGTAACAAAATTGTGCTATGTTTTTTTTTCTTGTGAAATATGTATACATATAAACATTTCATATAGCAGCTAATACATTGCCTTGGAGTCAACAACAAATGATTTTCAGATGCAGAAAGTAGGTGGGTTGTTGGTTTATTTTGGTGTCCATGATACCGGCCTCGATCAAGGAAGCCTCTGGATACCGTTTATGGGTCTGTCAACAGGACTCCTCTTTTGCCTCACCTACAAAATGACTCACGATTGGTTCCAGGAGCACTGCAACGACTAAATATTAATAAAAGATACTTGGCCTCATAGATCTACCGATGGGAATCCGATGGTTTTTTTTGTTTGGCGCTACCTTGAGTCGAAGTTCAAGAGGAGTCCTCCCACAGCAAAGGAATCTCTTATTGACTCCTTCGTCCTGGGATGTAATAATTTCGATCATGCTCTAGTTTCCAGTGACTGTGCACAGTTCAGGACCCGAAGCGAGCCGAACTTTTTTGTAGCCAACAGAGGCTACGTAGAGTGAGATATATTTTAAATGATTGTATCTGCTGCTCAATTTTAATTTTGAATCAATCTGATAAGATGACCATTTTATTTTGATTTAAAATAGATCGATCAAATGTACAGGATTTTGTTGTTACATTATATATATATATTTTTTTAAATAACAAAAAGCTTACTTGAATTCTATCCGTATAATTATCCAAAAGCAATACCCCTGACCCAGCAACTTTTTTGGTTTCAACCATAGTCTTCAAATCTGCTAAAAGGCTCATGTGCTTTGACATATCCGTTGCCAAAACCTACAAAGATAAAATGAACTTATGTATTCAAAATTATGCAACTTATTCATGATGGATCTAAGAAAGTTAAAGTGTTGAAAATTATTTTTAAACATCCTTTTCCATCAATTAATTAAAATTACAGAATAGATAATACTGAGAGTTGTCCATTAAAATATCAACACTTTTAATTTTAAACTTCAACAAAACTTAATTTTTTAATTAACAATTGCTATTCAATAAAAATTAATACTATAAATATATGTGTGTTTGAACTCTCTTAACCATTAATATAGCAACCCTTAGCGGCAATGGTAGCTTCCAGGCGTTAGACAAACGCCTGGTACCCGCTGTATATGTAGTCGTCTGTCATGGCATCCCAGTGCTGGCTGACAGCGGCCTTGAGGGCCTTGGTATTTGGATGACGGTCATCTGTTACTTTAATTTATAAACAACAATCAATAGTTTTAAAGGAATCTAACAATACACTTTTGAATGCAATTTGAATACAATCTTGTATTTTTTAGTTTAATCTAAAAACAAACAAACACACAATTACCTCATTTTTGTTGCATAGATTGATACTCTAAAACCTATATTCATACATAGATCAATAATTTTCTTATAAAATTCTCATGATATACGACTTTTCATTCATATTTACTATATTTTGCAAGAATGACAATATTTCAAATTAAATATTTGATCATCATATACTAAGAGTCCAACAAAATTTTTAAGTAAATTCAATTTTAACATTTACATGTAAGCCTCCAAAAAATGTGAGGACATTCATATTCAAAATGCTCTCAAAAGTACATTAAAAAAAATTTCCCTTGAGGAAGTAATTAAAAAAGAACCAAATACTTTTTAATCTTTATTTTCATTTTAAATTCATCACTAAGGCAAATGAAATGTTTTATCGTTTTCCAACTAGCTGATTGAGGTTATATATATTAAAGTATTATCTAATAAAGAGTTTTTCGGAGTACCGGTACTGTAAATAATGTCATCGAGATAAGTAATATATTTAAAGTTAACCTATACTAAATTTATGTTAGAATCAGTAACTGTGATATCAATATTAAGCCACAAATGTCGTAACCCATAAATTTCTGAAGTCTCATAAAAACACAAAAAAAAATGTATTTCATAAAAAAATAGTAATGAAACTTTCTTTATTATTAAAAAGTATTTAAATTTTCTTAAGTAGTCCCTTTACCCCCTCACTCCCCAAAACAAAATCCTACGGACGCCCCTTGTATTTTATGGGAGGTACATTTGTTTTGTTTTTTTATCGTCAAAAAAAGTAGCGAAAAAATTAAATGATATATAGGTACTAATGTTGGTTTTTGTTCAGAAAATTATAGACCAGCTGAGATCATAATTATTTTTAGTGAGGCCCAACTTATTTGGTTAAAATAAGAAGTTTGCTTTAGATAAATCTCAAAGAAAAATGAGGGTTATAACGGTACTAAAGAAAAATTGGTCACATTTAAAATTTGTGATGGTTTTATTCTGTAGATGAATTGTTTATGAATTAATATGAAGGTAAATGAATTTTATTAAAAATATTTGTACAACTCGTTTATCAGAAAGAGATTTAAAGTATTACATATTTTGAGACTGAAAATATCGGTTCACGATGTAATTTTGGATTATAGTCTAAGATCGCGGGCTGGGTCGAAATATTAATACAAATAGTCAAAAAAATAACTTAACCAGAACCAAAAATAAATTTGGTCTTAAAACTAGCCTGAACACTAATAGATTGCAAGATAATGGTTGAACCAAAGTAGTATGTGGTTTATTTACCATATCAATAACCATTTTTCGAAGTGTTTGTCTTTGTTTTTTACTCAAATTCACAAAAAAATTTGCATCTTCATTTTGAAGGAGTTTGAAGGCCACTGCTAAATGATGATTTTCCAAAACAGATTCGTCATTGTACATCAGAGCTAGTTCTGAACCTAAAATTAAACAAAAAGGTAGAAAAGTGAGTCTCTGCATAAGCTGAATGTGATTCATTATTATGTTATACCTCTACACATTATATATAAAGTAAAAGTCGAATAACTCGATGTTGTTACGTCAGCTTTGTTTAAAAAATAGAGTAGATGTATTTAATATAAGAAATAAATATCCATTTTTATGTTATTTTATTAATATTTACAAATAATTTCAAGAATTAATAAAACCATTTGCGATATTCGTAGAGAAAATTAACAATGCTAATTTGCTTCATGGTCAACTTTTTTTAAAACATCATACATGCTGTGGGGAAAAAAAAAGGACCTATATGTGTGAATGAATATTTTTAATCGACTTTAACTTAATTTTATTAATCAAAACTTTCCATATTTTTGTATGGATATGGGTTGCAATAATTTGAAGAAAAAAAATAATTTTTTATAATTGTGCTTTTATTTAGTGATGAACGTGAAAATCATAGAGTAAACGTTGAATATCTTTTTTGATCTCCAAAATTTATACATCAATTACTAAGCTTTGTTTGAGCTCTTCAAACAATAGTGAAGTACTTTGTGTTATTCAAATTTTGAGAAATTTTTCAAATTTTCGTTCCAACTCCACCTCATTTAAGTTTTTCTAACTTTTTGACCCTTCCCTTAATCGAGGTTCAATGAAGAAAACCCATCAACCAATACCCCAACACATGTTATCAGCACAACAAAACAGTATTTACTGAAGTAAAAAAGTATTTTAGGTCGCAATAGGAGACAATGTACGTCCTAAAATGACTTTGAATGGATAGACATTAAATAAACATGTTGAATATAGTATTGTATCAAAAATTGACTGCAAACAAAAAGAAGCAAAATAAAAATCATCAAAAACAGAAAAGAAAGGTTACTTAAACAAAACAAAAAAAATGCTTGATTAAAAAACACTCAAAATACTTCAACAACAAAACAGGAGATATATTGTAAAAAAAACCCCTTTCATTACTTATTAAAATATACATTTATATAATAATATTTCCTCAACTCATAGAAATAAATGTAGAAGACGAGATGAACCCGATTTTTTTCATGTGAAAGTGATTTAAATTCCAGTTATAAAATAAATAGTCAATCATAGATGTAATAATTTTCAATAAAAGTCAAAAATGATATCCAATATTGGAAATGCAATTCAAAGAGCATTTGAGCGACGGTAAATACTTTTATTTAATTTGTAGTCTTGCTTTCGATCTTTTTTCTAACTGATAAACAAAACAAAAATTACAAAAAGTTTTTTATTATACAAAGTTTTGTTACTGCTTGTGATACGAAAATATATGTGTATACAGTCAACTGTTAGCAATTTATCTGGATTATAATAAAAGTTGAGATATAGCTAAATATTTATCTACAATGTGGCAAGGACTATTGTTTTGACACATCCATATACTCAAATTATCCAACTTTTACTGAAATTTTAAATCTTTGCATATATTTTAATGATATTTCACTGTGTTTTATATATACTTATATTTAGTTATATATATATATATACATATATACAATAGCTACAAATTTTTACTTGTGTTGATAAGAAATTGGTTTGTTAATCCAGGATGATCAACATCGTGGATTGCAGCAGCAAACAGAGCCGACATTACTTCAAGCGGAGTAAAAACAGACTGAAAAAAAAAAATTAATTTATTATTTGATGAAAGAATGATATTATGTTTTGATTTTCAGTGACATTTAATTACATATTTAGATTAAATATGTCACTTTTACATTCTTTCAATTATATGAAAGAGTAATTGCAAATCAAATGCCTAAAGATTTCCCACAAAACATTTTATAGTTCAATTTAAATTATCTCCCAAATAAATAAAAATATCCCTTCCATTTTTACAACTCTTGTAGATGGCATTTGGTGATGATAAATAATACATAATTGTTGATAAAAAAAATCTGATATAACAAAAATAAAATTAGATCAACGAGGCTAAATTCAAGATTTTAAACTTGGTATACACCACCATTTTCCAAAATTACAAAAATAAAGGATTTAATATCTCGGGAACCGCACATCTAAATTTCTGTGTAAAATTGACATAATTACTAAATTTTATCAAATTCAGAGATTTTATTATTTGATTTTTACTGACAGTTTCACCTATACTTTAAATTTAATAATTACAAAATTGATTAATTTCAATAATTGAATGTGTTTGTAATTATGATTCCACATGTTCTTTTCGAAAATAATGCAAAGAAAAAATTAAAATTATATTAAAGGTATAAAGATAATTTGTAGTAACCTCAAGAGCTGGACTATTTAGCAATACGTGAGTAGACTGTGTAACATCTGCGGAATGCAAATTATTGTGATATGGGACATCTTTCAAATAATGATCTTCAAGTGTCATCAAGAAATTAATAAATGTTTTATGTGGTATTTTAAATTGATTTATCAAATCTCTTTCCTGAAATAAACAAATAAAATAAGTTTAATTTAAATAAATACATTCGTATAAAGTAAATATGCATCAAACCTTAAAAATTGAGTAGGTCAATGCTGTTAGTGGACGACTATTTGTCAATGTATGAATAAGAAAAATATCCACTCCCCATTGGTCAGATTTACCCAATATCTGAAAATAAACAAATGATAATCCATTAATTCAATGGATGTTAATTAATTATTTAATAGGTTTCCCTTTATCTCTTGATCAAAGCATAAATCTCACCTTTTTTTTTTGTTTATCTCTCAAAGTATAGATTATACTTATTTTGAAGAATGCTTTACTAATTAATGTTTAATGGCTATGTGAAGATTAGAACTTAATTAAGGTATAATTCCCCTCTTATTGATATTTACTCTTTATATCTTAAATCAATTTATTTGAAAGGTGTCAAAGGCATACTGATTGGATGTTTTAATGGTTAAACTATTTATTTAAGTTACCACACATGTAACAACAACTTTTTTGATCCTAACTTACAAGTTAAGAATTATAAGGCATGTCATTTTTAAGACACTGATTGTACCTATAACTAACAGTTGTATCAAAACTATTTCTTGATCCGATTGGATTCTGATATCTCAAAATTGCGTTCAATGATTTTTATAACATCGACAATAAATGATAGATAAGAGACTAAGCGATGCAACAGCTAAGACTCTTATTTATTATCTCCCCTCGTTTTTTTTTAAATCGTTCAACGCAATTGTGAGATATTAGCATTTAAAGTGATTGAGAAATAGTTTTCATACAACATGGAACAAATAATTTGTGAATCACTATTATTTTTATCAATGAAATGTCTTTTTGTCATGTTTTTATACAACTTTGATCCTAATTCCTCACTGGAAGATGTTGTCCAAAATATTTGCAAAACGGAACAAAGCAGCTTTTTTGTAAGCGATTCACTTGATCCATAGGTGTGAAATTTTAAAGCCAGGTCGCGTAAAAAAAACCACTTACTCTGTGCAGGAGTCACTTAAAAATAAAATTGCCAAGTAGACCGGTGTGGACACCAAGACTGTGTGCAAACGTCTAGAAGCCGAAGAATCGTAGGAAAGGAAGCCTGGAAGTGATCGCCCTATGTCAAAGTCCTAATTTTTGATCAAAAAGGCTGTCATGACTGCCCAAAGAAAGCCCATTAGATCACATGTCAAGGACCTTAATGTTTCAAAGGACACCGTCAGACATAAAATAAGTTTACATTTTGTGAATAATAATTTCACAAGCTTATAGAAAATATCATAATTAAAAAATGTTTTGAATTTTTACGAAATATCATCAAAACTTGACATATTTTAAGCCTTAAGACATAGAGATGTGTAATTTAAAGGAATTCATTTATATTTTATTTTTTTTAGAAATTATACTAATTCGTAGTATATAATTTTTTGGCCTTTTGAATAAAAATATTATATATCAAAATATTTTGGATATTATCTTCCAATGAGAAATTAGGATCAAAGTTTTATAGAAACAGCACAAAATCACATTTCATTGATAAAAATAATAATGATTCACAAATTATTGTTACATTATTCATATATCAATAAATTATAAGAGGATTTTATGGTCATGAATGTTAAATAATTAAATCTTAAAACGAGTATAACAAATCCATTGGTATTTATGTAAAAGTGAATCATTTAAAAATACAGAATAGTTCAATTATTTATCATATTTGTTTATTACATACATATAGAATAAAAAAAATAGTGAATAATGGCGCACGTAAATTAATATTGAAATTTCGTTTCACAACCTACTAGCCTTTGTTTGCTGTTCCTGTTATATCATTGCTCAACTTATAAGGAAAGCTAAAGGTTTTCTCAAAAACAATTATCATACATATTGCAAATAAATTTTTTTATAATCATTCACACGAATCCTTATTCGGTATTTTACTACGATTATATGTCATTTTCCTGCATAGCTTTTAGCTTCTGATAATTTATATTATTTGAGAATATCCTGCATGACATATTCCCCGTCTTTTTGTGTTTTATATTACATGTTCGAACTTAAATTTTATCCTGTTGTGTTGACACAATCCTTTGGAGTTTCTTAAATTTATTCAAGCCTCAACTAAGATAATTATTATGAGTCAAGTGTCACTATTTTTAATGAGTTCATTCGAAAAAGGCTCATGACCCCGGATACGTAATTCTTTTGGCTTTTCAATCTCTATTCCTTCTTTATTCCCTTAATATTTTCCTTCTAAATATCTATAGATGAGATGAAACAGTTAAGAATAAAGATAAGGTTCAAACCCTTAATAGTAAAATATAAAAGTACGTCGAATATACCGTGCGGAAAAATATCCAAAAGACGAAACACCATGTGGTAAAATGACCGATTGCAAAAATTTGTAATACAAAATTATCATTCAGCCCTTTTTTTACGGCTTTTCATCAAATCTTAAATTAAAATCTTTTTACACTCATTCTTTATTTATTTGACAAATGAATTTAAAATTATGTAATGAAATGGTTTCAGCTATTGCAATATTAGATATGACAAAAATACATATAGGATGTCAGTTTGAAAAATATATTAAATATATATATATGGATTTTTCTGATAAAATTTATTTTCTCGTAAATTTAAATATATTTCTCTCAATGAAACGAGATTTTTTTTACTGCTTTAATAAAACTTTCATCAAGATATGTCACAGGAAGATACAGTCCTGGATGAAAATAATTTATCTTCATTTGGCAACATTCACGTACTACTTATTAGACTTGTCAACAAATTTTTTCAATGTGTTAAAGTAGTGCGTTCATGATTCCTTCTACCTTGAGAAACATAAAAATGACCGTTATTGACAAAAATTTATGTTACTTTAATCTACAGAAAGCAACATTTTATATACTATAATTAGTAGAATAAATATATGATAATATTTTTGAAGCTAAAAATGTTAAGTAACTGCTAACATATTATTTTTTTATGTTATTAAAAAAATAATAAAGATATTAGTCTTTATTTGACGAGAAATTATCATTTTGTCATTGTGATAAAAAATGAGGAATTTATTTGATTGTCAATGATTGGGGAATATTTTAAGTATTTACAAGGCATTTTCTCCGATTCAGAAAAAGATAAAAAATAATTACAATAGTTTTTGAAAACATATTTTTTAATTATATTTTATGGTTTTTTCTTTTATTTAGATCCTTCAGGGTGAAAAATATTACTAAACACTCTGTAGGCCAAAAAAAATAAATCCACAAATACAGGTTGTAAATATCATTTTCTTGTTGTTCGGAGTCAATGCAATCAAGAACACACCATATCAATTACAGACAACAATAATTACATTTTGTTGATCAGTGCTATCAAAATAGCGTGAATGCCTTGTTTGATAAATATTGTTTACACACATACGAGGGTGGTCTGAAAAGTTTCTGACCTCAACGTGAAGATGGCAGCACTCGTAAATAAAAGCTGTTGTTCAAAATGACTCAAACTTTTGTGTGTAACTGTCAACAGGTGCTAGATAGATGTGACTAGCTGGTGATGACATTTTGAACCAAAAATATTAAAGGACAGCTCAATATTAGAATGTGTCAATTTTCATAAAAACACTCACATTAACACACTGAAACGACTGTTACAAAACAACTAAATTGTCTAAACATTGATAAATAACTGTCAACAGATTCTAGATAGATGTGACTAGCTTTTATTTATGAGTTCTGTCATATTCAAATTTCGATTGAAAACTTTTCAGACCACACTCTTATAAATACTCGACAATTAACTAAATTTGTAAAATAAATTAAAATGTTCCAATTTTGACCTTTTTTATTTGAAACAACCCCAAGTATAAATTGATGGTGAACATATACCTCGGCAAGCTCTTCTTCGTGATCAGTTTGTACTCCGTATACTGGAATGGACGCATCCGCTGCAAGGCTATTTGTGTGCGAAAGAGCTCTTTTAAAGCCTGAAATTTGATTCATTGTAGCACTTTTTTGTCTATTTTGTAAGACTTGTGTGGACATTCCGGCCATGTTGAAAGAGGCCCCTGGTATTTGGGTATTTCCTGTGCCACTAACACTACTCCCAATACCACCAACCTCATTCTTACGTGTTGTTCCTTCTTCATCTAATTGTTGAGTTCGAAAAGTTTGAATATCGACTTCCTGTTGTTTATCTGTAAAATAATATATGGAATCAATTTATGTACATACATTATTGATATGTGTATATTTTATGATTAGTTTTGCTTTGATTGGGATACAATAGAGATTAATCAAGTTGATTGCATAAGATTCTAACATATAAAGAATATTTTTATAATGAAAAGATGAAAGCTCAATCAAAGTATTTATAAGTAGTGGGGAAGTGTGGGCCTGGTTGATTGTTTGTGACATATTATAAAAAGTTTTTATAAGTGATGTTGACATATTAACTGTATTTGTAGAATTCAAACCAGTCTTTCACTTTTAGAGACAAGGGTCAAAGCATAGTCAATCGTAATTCTAATAGCTATAGAGAATTAATACACGTACACATTGGCTCGAACCCGGAACATCAATGTAAAAATACATGGTGGCTACCTTCAAAAAGGAGAAAATTACCTGTCAAAAGATAACATTTAAAAAAAATATTCAGATCTACATTATTTGGCAGGTACCCGTTCTTTTTTAAAAGATCATTGTCTTATATCTATCCCTATTGATAAGTAATTTAGATTATTTTCCTTTGTTATAAGTACTAATGCATACAATTGATGAGTCATGACTTGCCTTTATAGGTACAAGGAATGCACATTCTTTGATTTAATGCAATCTCATCAATCAAAAAGGGCAATGGAAATCAATTTAAATTTGACGAACTGGAGACAGCTAAAAAGTCATGTCATATTTTGAAGCCTCATTATCACATAATTTCATTAATTATTCTTATGGTTTTCAAATAATAGATTTTCCTATTAGCCCTAGACCTCCTATTCTAGAGGCATATCACTCATCAAATACTAAATTACATACTCCATTGTATGATTACATAATTACAAACTTTTTAAGATTCTTAAATAAAGCTATAGGTATATTCAGGTAAAATTACTCACGGGTATTAAAATATCCGATTTTACTTGAGATCAAAGTTCAATTACTCATGTCTCCCCATCCCTAATACAAACATTTCAAGTATCCCTAACTTTTGAAAATCAGTTAAGTTACATCTATTGCTAATATTAAAGTACTGATAAAAAACTAATTACTACATTCTGGCTATCAAATGTTGAGCAAAACTACCATTTGTATACTACATAAACTACTATATAAACAATTTGCGAAAAAAGGCTGGCATTTAGCTGAAAAATACTAAGTAAACATAATGGCTTATAACGAGCATTGCTCTAAAATCATTTATATGCCAACGAAGTGCAAACTTGGTACTTTAGTTGTGATATAAATTTTAATTTTGGCAATTTTTACTCCATCAATTAAGCATATTTGCGTTTTCTTATTTGACACAACACCCATCGATTAATACTAGCCATAGTGTATCAATGATCCTTTGAACACATATTAGACTTAGAATGTTAATATCTCACTAAATAACTAAACCTGGTAATAATATTTAACTCTTAAATCAACTGCATTTTTGACAAAAGAAGAGAGTTAAAATGTAAGTTTATACTTCAATGTAGAAAATAATAAATTAAAACGGAAAAAAAGTTACTCTAAGTGTGTTAAATAAATAAATCACAGTACTGGACTATGTATTTTCAGACCACCCTCATTGATTGCAGTTACTGAACCAGGGCTTGACGGTCGTTGAAATTAGCCACTTCCCAATATTATTAGTCGAAAGAAATCACTACCTTTGAGAAAAGTTTACTATCCCAGAATATTACAAATATGGGATATTTTTTAGAATAAAATAAAGATATTTTGGTTTTAGAATAAGATCAGTCCTAGAGCACAAAACTCCATAGGAAGCGGAAGATTGCAAAATTTGTCTTTGAAAAGATATTTTACTGAAAAATCACCCATAATTATTGGTTATAGTAATTGGTTATTGTATAAAAGTGCGAATCACAACACATAAAAATTTGCTAAAAAATGAAGTGTGTCAACTTCCTTGCGTATCAACTAGTTCCCTCTGAGTAAAATTTTTTGTATTATATTTGTAATACATTTGTATTAAAAAAAATAAGCAAAACTAAAAAAAAAGGAAATATTATATTAAATTTAAACAATTTAATAGATGAATGAGGCTTTCTACAATTCATCAATTTAAATATTGCAACTAGTTTAATCATACAAAAATGTAACAAACAATAATTGATTAAAATTTGAGTAAAAGGTTTTTTTTAAAAGTAGAATTGAAAAATGTTTCAGTATAAGAAATCTCATAATAAAAAAATTGTATTATATAATTTGTGTAAATAAAGTTTTATAATTAAAAATATAACTTATCCTCATTTATAATTTCTAACTTGCCCACATTGTCTACATAAATGAGTGTACTTCTATATAAGGGGAGACCGTTGGACAGTTTCAACACTCCATGTTTGTTTGACTCCCCAAATTTCAACATAAATGCTTATTAGACCGGTTGAAAATCAAGTGGTACGTAAAAATGAATTAAATGTAGGAGGGGTATGGCAGAGTTAACATAACAACTCACATTAAAAAAATTTATATTTTTACTTTAAAATATTATTTGAGAACTCATGTTAAACAATGGTCGTGTGTAGCTAAGCCTCACACTATCGAAGATAAGAAGTACACTATATCAACTAAAAAATTAATGAATATACCTTTAGATGAGGTTTAGAAACAAGCATGTATAGATAAAGCACAGCAAATGAGTGCTCTAGAGACTGAAGTTATCACCATCTCATCACATCATTGTAAGCAGCTGTTATTATTATGTTTTCATTCTTGAGGAGAGAATATATATGTATCGTGTAATTATGTGTGAGTGTAGTCTTGAAAAATGGTGAGTAATACTGATCATTTCTTCGGTATTAAGCAAAGTATATCTGTCTGTATAAAAAACATTCATGGGGTGAACTTTATATAGTGTCGAATGATGCCTCAAAATAAATGGTACATTGATTAATTAGCCTATTTGCCTCTTGTTAATTCGAACGGATATACTTGTTGCATTAAAAAGTTTCGAAAGTACACTAAAACAGACTTGAATATAACAACTCTTTATAACTACATAGTCCTGCAGTACAACTCATTTGTAGTTCAAAAGCAGAGGTGGAAATATTAAAGTCCGAGCCAGTCATGTATTATGATTTGGAGGTTAGACCAGATACTCTGGGTAGAATAAAGACTGGATCATCATTTAAAAATGTTTCTAATGAAATGGATATACCATGAGGTGGATGAGGTCCAAGAAAGGCCTGAGTCACAAAATTGGAAAGGGACGGAAGAAAATTCTTAGCACCAATGTAAAAATTATTATTGGCAAATCCTTGGGGAAAAGGCGGCAAAGCTGCAGAAAATTAGCTCGTCGTTTATTAGGGACTGGCAAAGCGTGCTCCAAGGGCTCTGTTAACAGATATCTAAACACAAATATTGGTTGTAAATTCTTCAAAAGGCAAAAAATTCCAAGATTGACTCAAAAAACATTCATGATAATAATGAGTTCTCGAAAATGGCCAGGAAACTGTCTTCTGAAGACTGGAAAAATGTTATCTTCAGTTAAAAGTCACCTTTTCCCCTGTTTTGGTTTTTAAACAAGCAGGTAGATCAAATTTGGGCTAGAGATCGGGAAAATGTTATGCCAATTGAGACTCTTAAGAAATCTCAAGGAATCCAAGTCTGGGAAGCAATTTTAGCTTCTGCGCTCTGTGACCTTCACATAATGCCTCAAAGCTTTCACCTTACACCTCATAACTATGTCTCAGATATATTGGAAGGTCATCTTGAACCAATTTTGGCCAGAAAAGAAAGACTATGGTTCCAATAAAACTGGTTCACAGGAGGTCTGACGTAATTGTATACAGGATGTAGCTCCTGCATACACTGCTACCATGACTGAGTCATTGCTCAAAACCCAAATATTCAGTTTTTGGGTAAGAGGGTGTAGCTAGGCAACAGCCCAGATATCAACCCGATTGATACTCTATGGTCAATTTTGAAAGAAAGGCCTTACAGTCTGTATTTTGCTCCTCAAAATTTGAAAGAGTTGGAGATAATACTAAAGAGAGAGTGGACAAACATTCCTCTGGACACTATTCTATGCCTGCTCGTGTAGATGCTATATTTCGTAGTAAAGGTTCTAAGATTGTAAGCTAAATAGAAATACATGTCCTTGGCACTGAATCTTTTGTATTTATATAATGTATCATTTATTTTGAGCCATAGTGTATATTTATCGTAACCATATTTCGACTTAAAATTAACAAAGTAGTCTTAATGAAGTATTACGGGCGTGTGCATGTAACCTCGAACGTGTATAGATAGTGCACTGTATAAAGTGGTCCCTGATGTATATCACATATATATTTTTATCTAAGAAATATCAATGTCTTGATATCATTTAACTATTGTACGCAGGTATTTATAACATCGAATATATTTTGATTATGCAGCACTTTTTTTGTTTTCTTTTCTTATTGCTCTCTTATGTATATCATAATTCATTTCCATTTGTAGTATACATATGTTATGATTTGAATAAAATATAAATGTATTTATGTAAAAACTTGCAGGCTTTTTGTACTTAGGATACGGGGGGATACTGGTACATTTGTTTTCGTAAGTAAGCGCTAAAGAGACTTAAGTAATCATCTTTAAAAAAATGAAATCTTTACTATTATTCTAGACAGCAAAACACACATGAATTGTCGACGCCTAATAACAATCGACAATGTCATTTAATCGCGAGCTAAATTGCAAGACCAGTTGTAACTATCGCCCTCAAGAACAGTTTTTATATATTATAAAATTTGATAGTTTTTTTTACAGAATATTCTCCATTTTATTATAGAACAGTGATGTAAATTTTATTACTTTAGGTGGTTATGCATCAGTCCTGATTTATTTGGTATATTCTAGTCTCGTCTTAGGACCAGTCCTTAAGACTTTAAACTTTCAGTATTAGAACTGATTAAAAAAGAAGAAGAAATAAGGTAGAGTGCCGTCATCATGAACACAACTGGACAGGACTGAAGTCTTCATTATTAACCTTTTTATGGGGAACTGGGATTTTCTGCACTCAAATTTGTAAAAAAAAATGTTCCAAATCTGTCTAAAATAGATTTTATTGGTTAAAATTTTGAATATGCTCCTAAAATATCCTTCAGAATAGATGCAACTTTTTTGATGTTACAAAAATATACTTTCATGGAATTTTTCGAAATTTTGCAACTTTTAATCAAGGTTTGGTGAACTTCATTAATTTGTTAACTTTTAAGTCGTTCTTAAGCTTTTGTATATTTCCTCGTTTTTCAGATTAAAGTAAATGTGTTCTTACAAATTTAATATCAACTGTTATTCTATATACATACTCAATTTGAGAAAAATTAATGGGTACATTTTATTACCCCTTATTTTAAGTATTTCGTAGTTGATTTAAGTTTTTATTGAAAATGGAAATTATAATATTCAACTATAATAATTACAAATCAGATATCGTTGATGCCAAGATCTAATGTTAATCAGATTAAGTAGAGTAACTTCGAATCTTTTTCAACTGTGTATCACGAAATAAAATTTGTTGAATATTTGGGTTAACGTTTAAAACAAGTTTATTAACTAAGTCAAAAAAAGGATATTCACTAACCGAGGCTTAAATAAGGCCTAACACATTAATGGCTGTAGTACTTTGATGTTCGGGAAAACAGGACTTTTTCATTGCTCCAGCCATGAACTGGACCCGACTTTTTCTATGAACAGGGTAGGGCAGCAAAACGTGGACTCGAGAGATGGATTTAGAAATACACCAATAATTTTATATTTACAATAATAGGCAAAGAAGTCATGTTAACAAAACATGTAGACCAGGTTTTGGGAAACTTTTTTTGACTCAATATGCCCACTTTCATTATCAATCACAGTCTTTATACGTCGCCTGAAAGGCTATGTAAGAGTTGATGGCAAACTCCTCTGACATGTTGTCCCATGCGCCACACAGGAAGACCTCAGTAAGTCAACATTTGTGCGTGATGACCTGTTGGTTTCCTTCTCTAAAGTTCCCCATATAAAAAAGTCCAGAAGGTTCAAATCGGGTGAGGAAGGGATCATGTCTCTTAAAACCAGAATCGATGTATATTATCTGCACGGAACTTTTGGCACTTGGGAGACATGTGAGAGGGGGTGCCGTCCTAAGTCCACACATAGTTACCTTCCAGGTAGTTAGTATTCAGCCATTGCAAGATAGTGTAGCTAAGGACTTTACAGTAGGCATCCTGGCCGATATTATGTGGAGCTTTGAAAAAGAATGGTTGCATCTTCTTTCCATCAGAGGCCATAACGCCGATGATCATTGTTTAGGCTGGATATTTGTTGTGGTAACCCCCTTGGACCTCTTCTTTTGTTTCCACAAGCCAGTAGTCGTTCCGGAATTGATCAACTGTGAAAATCTTCTTGTCCGACAAAATTTTCACAATTGACCTATTTGCCGGGATCCATGTGAGGACTTTCTTGCACCTCTCGAGCCTCCTGGATTTAATACCCTGTCCGAAGGTGGCGTGGGGTCCTTCCCCACGTCACCAAGTTTTGTTTCATTGCCCACCTGATGGTCCCAGGAACCAAAGAGAAGTCGTCGGTGAAACGATTCATCGACTTAGTGGGATACTGTTTTATATTATTCTCCAAACTAAACAAAAACTTTATATCCCTATTTAAATTATGCCCTGCACTTCCTTACATCCATGAAAGGTTTTCTTCATTTTATCATTGTGGGCAAATTAAAAACCAGGCTCCTAGCCAATTAAACAATCTCCGTAATCTTCATCACATCAGCTCCAGTATCTAGGAGATTTGATATGCGCTGCCGTTTTGCTTTTTGCTCGCTCATAATGATGAAATAACTAAATGATTAGTAAAGTTTGTTTATGTAACGGCAGAAAAAGAGTATTGAAAAATAATCACTTTTCTTTTCATAGTAATGAGAAAATAAACATTAATTTACAGTCCACCTTTTACTGCTCTACCCTGTTTAGTGTCATAAAAATACTATATATAGCAAAATGGTAGGAAAAGGTATTTTAAGAAAGGTTTCGAATTTTTACATAATACTTATTTTACTTATAATTTATGTATTTTATTCATCGTGATATGTACCTTACAAAAGACATCGAACGAAAAACACTCAGATCTTTTTACTTCATCAAATATTAAGGTATTTGATACTTTGTGTATCATAAAACTATTTTATATTTTCCTTTTTTTAACGAAGTGTCTTTCTACAAAGATAAACAATGGCCTTATGTATCAAAAGTCAATTTACCAAAGGAGCAGAAATGTTTATAGTTTTTATAAGTTAGGTAGAACAAGTACTTGTTTTTTTCTTAAATAAAATAACATATAATGTATTTAATTATGGCATTAAGTATACCTTTATGCACATAAATTAGGTATATATTTAATGAAATACTTACCAAGAAAAGTACTACAAATGTATTCTGAGATTTGATTTCCTGATTTTGATTCTGAGAAATGACTTAATTCCTTATTTAGCATACGTTTAAACTGAAAGATAAAAAAACAAATATGTGATACAGTAAATCTTTTTTTAAAAGTAATTTTATTACAACATGTTTTATAAAGTTAATAAATTGTAAATTAGCGATGTATTGAATGTTGCATAGAAATGGGCATTAGGGCAGGTCAACCCCCTCTGTTTCTAGTTTTATTACACATTCTTGTTTTTTTTAAATTGGCTTTATAAAAAATATTATCATTATTTATTTATTTACTTTTTGCTTTTCTATATAGAGTAGAGCCCCCATAGTACTTTTTAAGCCATTGCTTAAAATACTATTCAATCGAACAGTATTTTTACATCGAAAAAAAGTTTAAAAATGAAACTCGAAATCGTTTTGGATCCATTCTTTTGGAAATAAAAAAGTAGCGTCATACTTAACGAAACAACTCACAAACTAATAAAAAATCGTCAAACAACGTGCATTTGAAGATTGGTGTTAACTGAAAAAAAGTTGAATGAAAAATTTAGTACCATATATGGGTGAATTTTTAGGAAAGTGTATTCCAAGCAAGTAATCTAGGTCCTGTGCTAACATTCAGAAATAAAGTGACCCGCTATCTTGTTTCTTATATACATATTATTTCCTCATTTAAATATGATTCTAAATGTTTTTTGCATTGCACTTAAAAAGCCAATTCCGTGAGATATTGGTTTCGTCGATTCTGTTCCCGTAATTGTGATGTCAAAGATTCACCACGCTCTGGAAGGCTAATTGTCGAACATGTGAAAAAGGTAATAGAAATCATCAAGTCCTACGTTCATGTAAGAACTGTAATTTTTGCCAAGGAGATAAACATTTACGGAAAAAACAATTATGGATATCTAATTTAAAATATCAGAGCAAATATCAAGATCATTAATTTTTTGCGATACCGATATGACACAATTGTTGAATATTTTGCTCAATATATCGACCTTACGTCTACCCTAAACCATGCACTGCAGAAATCCAATTGGAAAACACTGCTCTAACCCATTTAAGACAATTAACAGGCGGGATTATTTTAACTGAAGAAATATTAACATACCCATATTCTACACTATAATGTCTTTATATAGACATTAATTCATTTTCTTTACTCTTTTTCTACATATTTTACTTTTTTATAATAAATTTTGTATTGCTACATATTTGTTATATACTATGTATATTTAATTATTTATAAAATATCTTAAAGAAAAAAAATTACTTTAACTTTTTTATATCAAAGTGATATTCTTTAGAAAAAAGTTAAATATTAAATGCATATTTTATAAAGTAGAGCGGGTTGTTTTCAAATGTTATCAAATTTCGATAGTTTGAAAGTTGTTCTGTGCTATAAAAATAAATTACGCAAAACTCCATTGATATACATCGTTATTTTAAGGTTTCACATCCCTGTCAATGTTTAAAAGAAGGCAACAATTATTTATTAAAGCAATAAAGATATAATAACGCATTGTTTTATAATTTTGTACAAAAAATTACACTGATAAACATTTTTCTAACTTATAAAAAATATTTGTAAAGTTATATTCTAAAATCAACTGTAAAAACACAAAAATGAGACTTGCGTATAGCGCTTATCTTTTTTTTCACATTTTTAGAAAGAAAAGATAAAAATATATGTAACATTTTGTTTTACATTATTTTCATTTTTTTGCTCGGTAGAATGATTTTTAAAAAAAAAGTTATATTAATATTTGTTATAGGTTAGAAAAAAGAATATAAAAAAATTGAAAGCAAAAAAAAATTTTTTTTTTGCAGGTTTTTCAAACTTTGATCGAGATGTGCAACCTTAACATGATCTAGTAGAAAACTAATTTGTAAACTTGGCTACGCAAAGATATGAAGAAATTGCCTTTCTACAAAAAAATATTTTTCCAAAATTGTCTATTAAAAAAAATAATCATCCAAAACTTGTCTTTTTAAAAAAAAAAGTTGTACAAATTGTCTTTTAAAAGAAAATAGTCATCCAAAAGTTATCTTTAAAAATATTGTAATTATAAAGCGGTTTTTCCTAAAAAAGTTCAAATTCTAGACCCAAATAATACACCAAAAATGCAACATAAAAAAATACACCTTATGTTTCCTCAGTACATAGTAGCTATAAATAATCATAAAAAAAATCCAAGAATGGTTTCACACCCAAAACTTTATTATTTATTATATTTTTTTTTTGAAAATCCGCAAATTGAGATTTCAAAAACTATTACTTGAGATATTTAAAGTATATTCTATCAGCTGTATTGACAGAATCGAGACG
This sequence comes from Lepeophtheirus salmonis, assembly GCF_016086655.4. NCBI lineage: Eukaryota > Metazoa > Arthropoda > Copepoda > Siphonostomatoida > Caligidae > Lepeophtheirus > Lepeophtheirus salmonis. The sequence goes on along the minus strand of NC_052133.2, from coordinate 6,751,551 downwards.
TCGCCGAAATGAGAAGCAAGCCTGGGCAATTTTCCCCATCCACATTACCTACCATCCTTTACTAATCGCTGCCTTGAGGGGGTCAATTTGTTTTTTGCGAGTGATGTGGGTCTTGCTACTCAAAGTGTTCCACCAATAATAATACTGAGAGATGCCTAAATGACTCGTTATTTCAACTCTGTGAGTAAGAAATGTATTTAAAAACAAGCCATGAATGTAATAACAATTTTTAAAATAGATCAACACATTTTTGAAGACTCTAGGGCTTTTCAATTTTTTTTTGTGAGTGTTTTTTTGAAAAATATTTCTTTATAGTTTATGAGAAAATCAAGGAGACTCCAATAATGGCTGTAATTTTCTTTGGGTCCTTTTAAGCTTAAAGGAGATTTTTGGTGATTTTCGATTTTCCTCTTGTGAGTTCATTTTTAAAGGGCTTTGAGCAAAACTTGGCGAGAAGATATACAAATAACAGTACTCCATTTTTCTTTCAATAAACTATAAAAAGGGTTCCCAGATGCTCTAAACTAGTATAAAACTCATTAAAGTTTATTTCCAGCCACTCTTCAAAAAATGAAATTTTGCATGGTGTATTTGTTTACCAAATGACAACTTTTCCGCACTAGTTGTAATCAAAATTCGAAAGACAGCTGAATAACCAGCCGCCCTATTCTAGATACATATATTTATAGAATAAAGATGCGGTTTTATATTAGAAAGTTCAATTAATTCATTTACGTCTTTAGTATATGCTGATGTTATTAATGATAAATAGACCGTATACAACATATATCTATAGGCTTTTCTCCCTAAAATAAATATTTATTATGCGACATACATACACTATACATATTTGTTTATGTATTGAGTAGCTATAAGCAACAAAAAACGCCATCATACATGGAAAATATTTTTTAATTAGTTTCTGACGTGAGTAGGTGTACTACTACTACCAAACAACCAATGAGGGTACTACTATGTACATACCACATTTACAAAATATGGTATGTACCTTAACTTTGTAACGGATTTCAAATACATTTGTACATAGTCGAAACATATTTTTAATGAAAAGTCAGCCTTTCTTGTAGACGTGGGGAAAAGTTCTGATACCGAATGGGGCAAAAGTATTGAGACTTAAATTAACAAATGATACAATCATGTATAATTGTGTATAGATTTAATACCCAAACCAAATTTAAAATATAATTTGTTATCATGATTATTTACCTTTAATAGACCACTTTAGGCTTTAACACTTGGGTGTCGGATTTAGCAGCCCTGGGACTCTAATTACTGCCAGATACTATACTATAGTAGGTTCAGATCTGATAATTGGGGAGGCCAAGAGTTGTTGTCTCAAAATTTGACTTCAGATTCAATAGTCAATTTTTTTGGACGTCCACTCCAGGGGGCTTCTCCAAGATCATAGCCCTTATCTATGCACTACTTGACATTGTTGACGGTTAGCTTTGACAAATATTGCAAATATTGGCCACCTATAACTGTTTTTGTGTTTGTCTAGTGGCAAACAATATTGAAATCTGTAAGCTTTGTTGTGTGAGATTTCCAATGCATATTTAATAATGAATAGTCTTACAGAGACGGGAAAAAGTTATTTACATAATTATTATGTTATTTAGTAACATAACTTTCTTTTTATACTGTATTGTAATTAAGATCTTAAAGTAGTTGCAGATTGGGCTTGTTTTCTTTCTAGGGGCTAGATTCTAAAGTGTTTCTTGGAAATAAATGATGATGTGTTGGAGTAGTAAGGAACGTGTATTTGCCGTTGAAAATAAATACTTCCAAAATATGGATTTACCAAATATTTTATCGAATGATACTAACTTCCATTTAGCTCTTGAGTTTTTATCAAAATTATGTAATATCAATCAATCATGAACTTAAATTTCTAATAGATAAAAAATTATTTTTGAGCCGAATAAATAAGGACCTTACACAACCAAAGTCATATATTCTTCTTTTTTTTTAAATATGCTCAACTTATTGAATAAATTATATAACTAAGTAAATATATATATATATATTGTTTGAATTAAATTGTATTTTAATGAAAATAATAACTTTTTGCAACATATATGCAATTTTCTTAATGTAACTTATATATTATATTTGTTTGAATAAGCAAGCCACATTTTAGGGGAAAATCCAAGGATCGACAGTTAGGTCTCAAGTATTGACGGTCCTAAGGACCAACACATTTCAGAGCAGGTCCTAAGAACTTATAAGAACGGTCCGAAGACTGAGTTGGACCGAATAAATAAGAACTGACACAATATTAGGGATGTGTTGTTTTATTTGAAATAAAAATATTTTTAACCTAGCTTTATAATAATTGTTATTTATTTATTAATGGGGTGGCCATGGCCTTTTATAGCGTGAGAAATGTAATAGGTATTCTTTGTAATAAAAAACAAATATAAAATCTCGTTTAATTAAAAAGAAAAAAAATCCATTATTATATGGGAATGGTGATCGCAAAACCAACAATGCAGTTCATTGTCTGTTACAATGTGAGAACATAAATACTATTCAGATTTCACCCGTCTGGGCTGCGTTTTCACCTTGGTTCAAGTAAAACTGTAAAATGTGTCGTATTTTCTCTTTGCTGGTGTACATCTTTGATGTGCACTGCAACAGTACTGAGTCAATCAATAACCAAACTGTCTTAACATTTATTTAGGGCGAAATTTTATCTTTCGAATACAATCTAGTGTTAACCGACTGCAACAATACAACACAAGATACACATCACAAAATCCATCTATTGGAAAAATAATATAAGACGGAACTACTTAAAGTATTTTACAATTTTGAATAATTTCTTACAATTTTATTAAAATTTTTTTAAATTAATCTTGCAAAGCGTTTTCATTTTAAACAAATATCAATAAATTAAAACTTTTGGGATAATTATAAATTGATATTGCGGGCCAAAATGTCCCACATTACAGATTAAAGTTATATCTAATATATGACCTAACTGCTTTCTTCTACATGTAATAATACACGCCAAGTTCAAACTGAATAATAATAATGATGTGAAACTATACGATTTTCAATTTTTTTAAATTCCAATTAAACAAACTGTTTCTACAAAAAAAAAAGAGAGTATTAAAGTAATCCTCTTCTCAACTACTATACTAAAATTGATTTTTTTTTTTTAAATGAATAGTACAATTAATGTGGTCAATAAAAGCGATGAAAAACTTTGTGCTATAGTTTGACAAATAACTCCGTATACTGCAGGGTATTCTCGCTAGCTCACCATAAATAATAAGAAGCTTTAAATTTATAAAAAAAAGATACTCCATAGAAAAATAATAGATAAAAACTTACAAAAAAAATTTTGTTATTCATTTCGAATAATAGTCATTTTGCTCATCTTAAATCCAAATATTATTTTTATAAATTTTTTCCAATCGTTAAATAACCTTTCATTTCCTAATTAATTACACATTTTACTTTAAAAGACCAATATTCATTCCTAACAAAACGCACATATCTTGATTATGTTCATTTATGAACGTTATATAACATTTTTGTATGTTGTATAGATGATGTACAATATAATCTTATTCTCCAAATAATTTTAACAGAAATTAATTAATAATAATAACATATTTAACGTCTCTACATAATATCAGATTAGTATTGTACATACATTTTTTCTCAATCAGTAATAGTTTATTTCAAAACTTTTAAAATAACTAAAACATAACGAACAAAATTCTTAAAATTTTACAACTGAACCTTGTTTCTTTAAAACGAAAAACAATACTATATAGTGATAACTTGATTGGTCGAGTGTTGGATTATTCTAAAAAGACTATGGTCCTATCAGTCCAGTCTTAATAATTTTTTTGTCAATTTTAGAAGAAGTCCTTATCAGTCTTTTATGCTTATTAGAACAGCTGAAATGATGTAGTTACTAACTATATCATTTCCGTTGTTAAACATAATCTCTTTGAAGAGACAAGATAGATGAAGTGTCAAGTAGGAGGTGTGTGGCTTGAAATTATTATTGTACATTCTATCAACCATATATTCTTTTCTTCGTTTTAGCTATGAGTGGGAAATAGCTACAAAGATAGCAAGGAACGAGGTATAGGTCCTTAGGACCGCTGAATACTTAAAATGATCGGACCGAAAAGAAAAAAAGGCTGAAAGGGAGGAAAAATCACTGATGAAGGGTATCAGTCCTATTACCTAATCAACACAAGTGCATAATGCTAGATAATACATAAAAAATAACATAAATCTCTAACTCTAAGCAAGACTGAGATCTATGCAGCAGGTTGATCATTAATTCTATCGGTAGAAACAAGATTTCCCTTTTCCCAAAAATTCTCCAAAAGATGAAGTTATTTTCCAAACAGCTTATTGAGACCTGTAAGAATCATGGACTTATTGGAATGTATATAGGTAATAGAGGGAAATAGGACTTTTAAAATGAATAGTTCCATTTTGTGGAAGTTTTAAAAGAAGGGAGATGTCATCACCTCGGTTAATCTTGGAGATCATGTTTGAAACTCCAATAGCCCCATTGTGATTACCATATGACCTTAGTTTTTGGAGTAATGCACATCCATGAATTTCTTTCTTTTTTGTGTTTTATGTTAGAATTACCGCTCTTTAGATATTTTTTCCAAGAATTGAAGTCTATGGGTACAACGTATAACTTTTCCTTAGCGTACTACTTTCTATTACTATCTCTAAAGCCAGTAAGAGCGGAATGTTGAAATTCAACTATCACAACCAATTAAATTAGGAAATCACTTTGTGTTGCATAGAATATAATATTGCCTATTAGAGTAAGAGCGAGAATATCATTTTGGAAGATCATGAAATAATATGGAAGGCCTTAATGTCTTACAGGATGTTGCGAGTTTGTATCTTATGGAGTATTGGGAGGGGGAGAGACTCAGAGTAAAACCGTGGACTGAAGTATGAGGTCACAGGAGATCATATCCCATTATATCATGTACTACAACTTTTCTTGTATCCACCTTGAATCATTATAGTATAGTTAATAAATTAATTACCTTGCAGGGGAGTCGAAGAGTGGAAATCTGACTATTTCTTCTTGGACATCGATTAACTCGCTTAAAGTGTTAATGATAGTTATATGTTTTATAATTACCTGGCTTCAGATAACTTATCGAAATGGTTTTCATGTTATTAAATTTAACTTTGAACAAATTATTGAATTTCAAGATTCCACTATCACTGTCTCCCATTACAAGATAAAAAGAGAAAGAATGATGTGCAGGAACACTTATTGCAGAGTACCCAACTCTACTTGCAAATTTTTATCATTTACATGAAAATTGTAAATAAATGAATATATTTTTTCATGCATTTTTATGTTTTTTAGCTCTGTGTTTTACTATTTTTTCAAACTTATAAACATAATAACAGTAATTAACAGATTACAATCAAAGTGACTCAATAACATGCTGTAACAAATAACCAATTGTAGATTAGTAATAAAATATTCAAACTTTTCTACTATCACGTATCTAATCTAAACCGTTTTTATTGTTGGTTTTGGACTTTTTGTGCGAGGAAGAATACAAAGGGAGTTATAAATTACCTTTCCATTTATTTACTGGGGTAATTGGAAACACAATACATTAAAGAAGTGTGTATTTTCTTAAGTGAACGCCCTTTTTGATGAATAATTTGATGACATAAGCGATGATAAATATATTTATGTTAGGAAAAAGTGATTCAACTTTATCGTTTGAGAATGAAATTCATACTCCCAAACAAGTAATACCTACAATTATGTGTGGAGTCATTTATTGTACCATTCTTGCACAAACAGTGTATAAAACTGTCATGCATCAATATAAAATTTTCATTACTTTCCTGAGGCAAGCCTCATTTGTTAAAGAAAAATTCTGTATTTTTTAGTTCTTGACGTGTTTATCAAATTATTTTCATGATTGTATGTAAAGTTTTTAATTACCTTTCTTGAGTTTTATTCGAATTATAATCAATATATCTAAATTCTTTCTGATTAAGGTTTTGTGACAAAAAAATAAAAATCTTTTATGAATTTACATTGAATAATGTAATTAAATCAAGTAAAATCAAATAAGAAAAGAATATTAAACGATATAATGGTTATAAAACCTATTAACACATGACGGTTATTAATGGGGACATCATATCTAACTCTTTTTATCAACATTAAAATTCAGGCCCTGTCCTCGAGGTTACGTTCTCAATAGAAAGTGCAAAATATTAAACCGTTTCATGGCTGCATCCAAAAAAAGGTGGCGTTCCTTTTCACCTAAAGTATTGATTATTGAAAATTGTTTCCTAATTGGAATAATCTAACAATGCTTGATTAAGAATAAATTACCTTTAGAAACAAATAGTAAACATTTAAAGGAGGAGTAAATTTTTACATGTCATATAAGCTCATATTCACCTTTTTAATATTATGATTCCTTCTGAACAGGATTGGATTAAAAATATTTATTCCTCACGTGGACACGAAATTTTATCAATCAAATTTCTATAACAATGTGCGAATTTGAAAACACTGCCTGAGCCTCAGACTTTAGATTTTTAATACATTTATATGATTTTTCATCAAAAAGACAAAAAATTAATAAATTCAATACTAGTATTAATAATGATAAATAATTATTTAAAAATGTTTTATTTGTTCATTAATGTACTCAAATGATATTTTGTTAAGGAAAAATCACTCTAACCTTATAATGTTCATCAGGTGAAAGAAATAGAAAAATTTGTTATGTCAAAAAATTAGAAAAATATGAACAAGCTAAGAGCATAATTTTGTTATTGTCGTCTGAAGGGGTGAAAATCGAAGATTAAAATAAGAATCATGATTTTGATAAGACATTGATAATTTTTTTTTAAATTCAAAATTACTGTCTTTCAGTTCTTGCTGATGTTTATCTCTATTGCTCCAATAAAATTTGATGAGTAATGTAAAAAAAAGTGTTTGGTTTAAAATCCTGTATAGATGATGCAATACGTAGCACAATATTTAAAAATAATAATGACAAATAGAAGCGAAAAAGTTCACTTTGATGTTCCACATTTGAAAAATCCATCAAGGTCTTCATCTAAAAAATTGGCAAACTGATCAAATCGAGGATTCCAAAAATTTAATTATCAAATTTGTTATGTATAATTTTGTAATAGAGTTAAAAATGTTCTTAATTTGACATTTTAAGTTGGTATATATGATGAAAAACTCTCAGAAAAGTATTTACGTTAGAATTTTAAGGAAAAGTAACAGAAGATTCAGCTTGGTATTTTTTATAAATGCAACCACGATGGCTTGAAAAAGATAAATTAAAAATTTATAACTCTATTATGAGTAAATAATATTACTAGAAATATAAACTTTTTTTAAATCTTATTATGTAATAATCTATGAATGAAGATTTACTTTATTTTTTGTAACTTACATCAGAAAAGAGATTATTTAATAATAAAAAAATAATCCACTTTGTATTGAGTGAGGGAGAAACCAACATCTTCAAATTCCCTTTCCCAAGGTTGGTTAGTAAAAAATATACATACATGAATCAGAAAAATATAATAGACTTGAAACTTATTTTTCAAAAGAAATTTCCACTATTCCAATAATATATTCGAAAATCGAATGAAGTGCGAAAAAATCAACTTATAATGCAAGTAGAAGTCAATTTTTATTCACATGGGCTGAAAAAACGGCTTAACAAAGAAAACACGTTTTTTAAGTTAAAAAATTGCTTTTTTAAATTATGATTATTTTTTTTATTTCTTTATTATTATTTTTCATTTCCTTATTATTATTGTTTTATTTCTTTATTATCATTATTTTATTTATTTATTCCTTTATTATTATTTGCTTCATGGAGAGGAGCCTCCATAAGACTTTACAATTCAGAATTTTTTTCCTCATTAAGAAGCAGTGTAAAATTAAAACACGAAGTTGTTTTTGACCCATTGTTTCGCATATAACATAAGTATCGTCCCACTCAGGACAATAACTCACAAGCTAAATAACATATTGTCATGAAAAACTGGCAACTGCCTTTCAAGGTTTGTACTAACTGAAAATAAGTTGAATGAATAAATAATAGTGTAATATATGTGTGAAACCTGGGACTTTACAAAACATGTTTAATCTATAGTATTAAGATTTTTCTTGAGTTTGGTATAAATTAGCTAAGAAGTTAAAGTCAAATCACCAGTGTTTGATTGTAAGATCAAATCAAGTTAACAGTCTTCAATATAAAGACTTAAATCCAAAACAAGTCTCAAGTCTCGAGCAAATGTCTCCACCTCGGAAAATTTTATTGGATAATAGACCAAAAAATATATGTTCTCATAGCATCAGACATCATTTAATCGGCCTATTTTTGGGAACCAGGTAAAATTTTGTTGGACTAATGTGGAGTTCAATCACTTTAAATATGCATATTACATAATAAAAACGTTGTTTTTCCTTTTTCTAGTCTCAATTGACGTCACCAACAGTTAAACCATTGGCTCAAAATTTTTTTAAATGAGAAAAATATGTTAGAATGATCTCAGGAAGGATCAAAAGACTATAATATATCGGTTTAATAGGACTATAATGATTTTGGGTCGATCTACAATTTCAAAACCGAACAGAGGTAAACCAGTGATAAAGTTTTTTCTTAAAGGTTAGTAATCAAGACCTACTCTTTCATCAAAAATAAAATATAACTACCGTGTTTCAAACGGGCTTTCTATTTAGCTCTGAGTACAGCTTCACGATAAAAATTGAATAATTGAAATATAAATATGAGAAAGGCCTTGATTTCTTAATCTCTTTTTATTTTTCTCCAACAACATATTTTACTCTGCCATCAAAGCAAAAACCAAGTGTCGAAACGACGGCCACTTTTGTTTAAATTTTGCTTGCTACAAGAATACTTTTTTTGTCCCCTAAAGCAAATAATAAAGAAAACTAGATAAACGTATCCATTTAATTAAATTCACAACGTGAATCCTGTTAAAGCAAGAAAAAGCTGTATACGTTAAGAGGAAAAATAAAAAAATGACCTCATATGTGGTACCTCAAAAGTGACATTTCATACAGAAAAAAGTTATTCACAGATATCTAAATTAAAATAGAAATCGATTACAGTGTTGTTATTTTGTTTCATAGAAATGAAGATAAATAAAGTAGTCTATGATTGTTGAAAAGAAAATTTTTCCGAAAAAAACAAATCGAAAGTGTAACGAAATTAAATTTGAATTTCACTTGCCATTAATATTTGTATACAAAGCAACAACTAAATATTAATAATGTACCTTTTCGACTAAAGTTGGAGTATCTAATTATGGCGGAATTAATAATTAATTTTGACTTAATTGAATAACGTTAATTCATTTTTGAGAATACGAACGAATTATCTTCTTATATCAGTATATTTACATCTGCAGAATAATATTATAAATTTATTGATATATCCTTTCAATAAATGTATATTAAACTAATTAAGATGTAAAACCACTACATTTTTTTGACATCGATAATCACAAAATGATATCTAGAAGAAGTACACATTTTGGGAGTTGTAGAAAAAAGATCTAAAATGTGTGCAAGGCCTGGCACCCCCTGCAGATGTAGTTCTCTGTCATGGCGTCCCAGTGCTGACTGACAATGGCTTTAAGAGCCTTGGTGTTTGGATAAAGGACCTGCAGGACTTCCCCTTGGCATGCACCCAAAAGGTGTAGTTGTGGGGGTTGGCATCAGGGAAACTGCAGAGATGGGGTTATTTCATTGGTGCTGTCAATGGTGGCCTTTCCATCTTTACAAGTACCTATGGACAGTCTGGTGTGAAACCCCGAGATCTCTTGCTTGGGCCCTCATAGACAGTAAGACGGAGATACCAAAGATATGTGCAGCCTTTCCGGTACTTACAACGGCGCAGAGCAGATCACACACGCGTTTCCTTTTTTGTTGCTGCTCGGGCATTTTTATACTTGGATACAGGGGATAAAAACCTCTCTTTATTTTTCTTTCAGCTGTTGTTTGATGAAGTAATGAGACCTTGCAATTAAATATGCGGATGAAAAAAATCGTAATTTTAAAGTTTTTTTATTCCCAAGCAAAAGCAAGTCCTTCTGCTTTTAAAAATAAAATAAAAGTAATATCAAATACATAAGCTGTTCAATAAAAAATATGAATAAAGGTATTAAAAAAAAGTTCACTTAAAATAAGAAAAAGTCAATTTCATACATCTAAAAGATGGTAAAAAGTAATAATTTTCCTAAAAGAGTTGGTAGAAGCTATATAATAAATATATATTTTGAGTGGAGTATTTTTTTAAGGATGTGAAGGGTCTTCATTTCTTTTATTGTCTTATTATGTTTGTTAGATCGGAAGTATGATTATTCGTTTTTCTTTTTGTATCTTTTTAGTGAGATAAATATAGTTTAAAGAAGTATGACCTGCCGTTATGTTAAAAAAAAGAAAGTGAAAAGAGGTACATTGTAAAAGTTTGCCTGCAAGTCATATTTTCTATTTTATCTCATGAATGGAAAAAGGGAATAGTTGTAATTCAGTTATTGTAACCTTTGTATAATAAGGAAAAAACTTCGGAATATGAAAATAATATTTTTGGAATAGGAGGAGAGGCATCTCAACTCAATTGATAACAACTGCTCAAATATGTTTTCACGTAGGAATATACAATAATTGGTGTCTGTAATGTAAATTTATTTTTATAAACCTATGCTTATAGTTAATGGATTTGATGGCATAGAAGTTCATCTCCATGATAAATACTTATTACGTTAATCCTGTAATTATACTTTAATGATGAATGGTAGATACAAAAAAGTTATTTACTTAATGAGATTTGATAACATCACTCAGTTCACGGTTTGACTCTGAGAACCCCTTCCCTCCTTCCCTCTTCAAATACTCTATAAGATACAATCTTACAACTTACATCACATAATTACCCTTTTATTCACTTTAATCATCTTCCAGGTGATAATTGTACAAATATCACGAAAAAGTTGAAATCAAACTCCCCCTACAACCATAATAATTTTTTTGGTTCTTAAAAGTTTGCCATAATTGAATTTTGAAATTAAAAGTAAACATATGACGTGTAAGGAAATTTAACCAATGAACCCCTTTTATTTATGATTTACACTCTCAATTATTCAATTAAAGCAACTTCTTAATAATAAAGAAAAAACTTTATAAAAAGACGAATGGAGTAGGAGGAGTGGGATATCGACTCAAGCAATCACAATTGCTTGAATAAGTTTCCACTTAGGATTAGACAGCTATTGGTACTGTATATTTTTATTTATGTATGTTGGTAGTAATTCTCAATTTCAGGAGCTAACTGATTTGATGAGATATGAGTTCTTATCCGTGATACCTAGTACGTTCATCCTGCAATGATACTGTAACGGTTTCCTGTGCCACTCCTCCCCCCTCCCCCAGAAAACTGAATGTGAGACAAACTAACTTAAAGAGACCTATAATGAAAAGGTTGTGTATTTCAACTATCCGCTGTCGCTGTCTCCAATTTTGAGATAGAAAGAGAGATATGACGTGTTGGGAAACTTATACAATGCACCCCCAAAAATTACCCAAAACTAGGGATATGATTATCAGTTTTACTTTATAAAATAGATTCAACTCATTTCCCACCCTAACATGACCAAAATAGTATTATTTATCGCTATAATATTATTTTAAGTAAGGCTTTGAGCTTTTTATACAATGTAGCTGATTAAAAAATTGAAGACCTTGTACATAGAAGTTTTTACATCAAAGGCAATATTTATGTATATGTTTAAATTGTAGAATAAAAAAGAAAGCGTTACTTTCTTGTGCCAAAGACTCAACTTGAACTCGAAAGTCATCTCAAATTTTTATTTGAGTTACATAATATTGAGTATATGTATGTTTATTGATATAATATGGACATGAATAAGCATTTTAATAGCTAGAAGAGAAGGTTGGTAAATTACTTAGGGCACAACTGAATCAATCTGCTTTTTACCTTTATTACTTTTTTTGGTGGTGGTGGGGGGAGAAGGGAGAAAACGTATTATTGCCATAACATTAATGGAAGTATTCATGAAGGGAAAATATTTTAAAATTATATTTAAACGGAGCTAGTATTATTTTATTATGCATTTTAAAAAAATGGAACAAAATTAGAAGGAGATTCATCCCATCGTTACTTTTATTGCATCACAAAACCCTTTTTCCAAAATAAAAGAGTGAAAACGCCCAAAATCATCTGTTAGTTAGGCAAATAAGACAATCATACCAACTCCTATTTATTTTGTTAAGTACTCCCAAACTATTTTTGAATTATTATTTATCCCAAGCTTTTAAAAGGGATTGCATATATATATATATTTCATTGGATTAAGATCTTACTTAGTAATTTATTTGGTACTGTATTAAAATATTGTTTACTCATATTTTAATAATGGTACCATAAGACACTTGTATTTTTATATGATAGCCAAAAATTGTTTATAGAAATAATTAAATTGCCAATAGATATATATATGTACTAAAAAGGATCAACAAGAAATTGTAATATTGTCCTTTAAGAAACGGAGTATAAGTATGTATTTAATTATTGTCCACAACATTTGCATTGATAGTTTCTTTTTGACCAATTAAAAAATAAACGGATTTTGGTTTGCTTCACTATTTTCTTTTTGGGGAAAACTCTTTAAAACTTTTGAAAAATTGTTTATTTCCCAAAATTTAGTATTTTGTAATACGTAACTATTTTATAAGAAAAAAAATATATATTTTGTATGTCCCTTTAGTTGGTCAGATGGATTTGCACTCATCAGTATGAGTAAACATTACGGTATTACAATTACTCTATACTACCTAGGGTTGCCATTGACGTCCATATACATAAAATACATTTCCTCCACCAGGAACAATCGAGTATCGAACCTACGTGCATTGAGTGCACGTAGGTTGAGTGCATTGAGTGCAAAATAATTATTTTCTCTCGGGCGTGTTGCTCATTCAACTGATGTCGTTCCATCAATCATTCAAAAGTGTTTAGAGAATTTTTCCCTTCATTGGTTTTACCTTTACATTTTTTTTACAATGGAAAATCACAGAATAATGTATTGAATTTTGGTCACACGTAATAGAGTAGTTAAACCCCAGGGCCTCCATCTAAAATAATCTATTAAATTTGTTAGTATAATTTAAAGTGTGCATAAATACATTGACAGATAATAAATATACTTGATAATGATTCATGCTGCAATAATACTTTGTAATTATTGCAATGATTAATTTTTAATTAATTAATTATTGTATGTCACTCTGTAATTCTCAAGATGTGTTAGATAGCAAAGTATCTCTTCAGTAAAATTGCATTTGGCAAAGGATTCTAGAACCAACATAAAGAGTAATGTATTATTTTATATTACTTATTGATTTTCACAGAAACTGTTCTAGTCTTCTTTTATGTTGACTCGTCAAATTTATTAATTTCTTTATTCTTGTTCAAAATTGGTTTGGTCTCGACACAACACATACATATATATATATACAAGAATAAGCATATATGATATAATTAGCAACAGGGGTGTTATAAGCTTACATCATTTGGGAGTGGGTTTAACCCAAAAATTATCAACACCGTGATATAATTACTTATATAAATATGTTCTTTATATATATATATATATATGTTGTGTACAAGTTGTAATGTGTGTACCAGGCTCTACTAATATAAGATAATTGTACAAGTTACAATTTATTTTTCTTCGAATGAATTATTTAAATTATTACAATATTAGTCGTTCTAGTACCCATTAATATGTTGATGATATCATTTCATTTAGATCAATTAAAAGTACATTTTATTATATATCTATGAATAATATAACTATGGACGTTTGAACTTTATAATGGGCCACATAATACTTATATTTTAGTATTTTGTATTTAAATAGTCCAATTATACACCATAAATATTAGGTCTAGTAAAAATTTCTCAGCGTATTTTGCAAAATGTCTATAGTCAGCTATATCTCACAATGAAAATATTGCATGAAAAAAATCTTCGGTTATACTTAAAGGTTAAGCTTATACTTAAAAAAAGTTCATTTACAGTTTTGTGTTTGTTGAAGCCAGTTGTGTGTTACAGCGTTCAAAAATGGAAGTAAAAAAAAGAGAAAAATCGATATATTTTTCAGTATTACTACGACCAACATAAAAAGGCAGAGAGCAGGTGGTCGAAACAAATTGCGCTGTTTATGGACCCAATACAGTATTGAATGCAACATAAAAGTGGTGGTTACAAAAATTCTGATTTGGTAATATGGACGTCTAAGATAAGTTTGCCAATTCTCGAAAATGTCCATGAAATAATGGGAAATTTCGAGTCGAACTACCATGTTAATTTAATCTATTTAAAATTAATTTAGATTTTATTGTCAAAATAAAGCAAAAAACGCTCAGAACTTTTTACTTCACTTATTAATATCAATCATCCATGGAATATTCAACTATTGAAATATCCTCATTCAAAATACTCTAACTCCTTCATTAAATAAAATTAACCTGTACAACTTGCTTATACAAGTTGCAGCTTGGGCTAAGAATGCCACTGCTTGGCATTCCAATGTACTTTATTAAATATAAATTATACAAAAATCACCTTGCTTTTTCTAAGAAACTTAAACAGAGCAGATACTTCTTTTGGTTCACACTCTTCTAACGGAAACAGCGAACATCTTCGACATTTACAAGGAACATTGTTATTCAATGATGATCCAACACTACTACTCTTTCCACTCTCAGTCCTTGTAGGAGAATTCTCTCCCGATGAAGAATTACTAAATAATCGTGATTTATAGCGAAACTTATGTCCGAGCTCCTTACTTTTTCTCTTCATCAAATCCGATTTCCCTCCTTGACCCTCCTGACTATTATCTTCATTACTAATTTTCTTTTTGCACATTATTTTAGGGACACGAAAGCTGAAGGGAGAAGGAGTACGGGATCGACATCCGGGTGATGTAGGGGATGATGGAGATTCGTAGCTGCATACTGTTGGAGGTACAAGGAGTGAGGACGAGCCGGAGCTGTATGAATGAGCTTTATCTAACTTTATACGTGAAGGATTTCCTTTCGAGGAAGGAAGAGACTTATCGAGCGATTTGGCTCTGACTGATGAGGATATTTTCTTCATTATGACGTGTCAATAAGGAACTTAGAGTAGAGTAGAAGAATACATGGGTTAGAATAGTTTTTCATTAGATGAAAATCCTTTGTTTATTTAGATACGTAATGCTTTGAAAATATTGTTGAAGTTATTAATTTCACAATTAAAAAACAAAATTATTATATTCTTCTATTAGTATAGTAGGAAACGTACTGAAATATTGATATTCAAAGTACTTTTAACAAAAAAAAAAGGAAAAAAAAAGAAGGTTGGGAAGAGGCAAAATAAAAGGAAAGAGAAGTACATTCGCCTCTTTTCTTCTCCTTTTTTGGTAGGTGCATAAAACCAACTGTGGAGTTCAATCGAATATGTAGTGCATAAACATAAAAACAATTTTGAACAAAAATAAAAAGTCGAAATAAAAAAAAAAATTGTTTTACTTCATATACCCTATGTTCCATAGACACATTTATATCAATTATATGATTTTATTCAAACTTATGGGATAAGTATAGATACCCGATAGTATTAACTATAGTTTAGAAAATCAATCAATTTTTCATTCTTTTATTTTGACTAGTGTTGTGGCGGGCCTTATTTAGGACTGAAAACTGATGTCCTGTCAAGTTCAGTCTAGGTCTGGTATATTTCAGTCCTACATATCAGTCCAAAGAACTCGATTCTCGATGACATGACTCATCATTATTCCTTCTTTTTTTAATCATTTCTAGTGCTGATAGTCTTAAGCTCTGACATTCTTAAGGCTCCATCCCACGAATCGTTAAGACCGGTACTAAGACTGGGCGTGACCAAATAATTATGTAATGACACAAAAATAAATATTGACAATAACTTTTGGCTACTTAAGTGCAATTTGCAGGTTCCCCGAAGGGCTAATAATTATAGCTTGTTGATAGAATTAAGTTGACGAATATTATTTTTATACATTTTCTTGATTTTTTTTTTGGAAAGACAGGATGAACATTTTTTTTCTAAAAGCTATTTTTTGATGTTTTTAAAAAGTTTAATATACCCCAAATAAACAACTATCCTACAAAGGCAGGTTTTTTGAGACTTCTACTGGAGGTTTGTTATATAATATTCATTTAAGGAACTGTATAACAAAAAGCAAAGCCTTCTTAGGGTCTTTTTGACTAATTTGTCTCTATATTTTATTTTGTAAAGCTTTTACAAAAACAAATATATCTTTCTATTATAAATATAACGCTTATTAGGTCTGTGTGTATGTTTAAATTTTCTAAAACTGATATCCAGCGCAGGGACTCACAGTCAAAAATCGACCTTTCAAATGCCCGAATACAAGATATTTGTTCATAGTTTCCTTGGGCTCTTTCTCCGTAGTCTCCTACGGCTATGTATCGATGTTGTATAAAATATAATCTAAACGTGCAATACATTTTTTGTAAGCTGGTAGTATGAAGCCTGTTTTTTATTTTCAAATGTTATTATCATTAATTTTTAATGTTTGATGTGATAATATTTACGTATAATGTAGTTATTAGTGCATGTAACTCTGATGGAGTTATAAGAGTAAGTCCTTTTTTGAATCTGAGATAATGATTGACGACATAGTAGTATTTCCTTCTTATGTCCTTACTAAATACGGCGTGGGATTGGTATATATTTCCTTTCTCCCACAGCTAATCTAAATAAGCGTCATGAGAGCATATGAACCCTATACCCAACTATTCTTCAAACTGACAGAGTTACTATATTTCAATTTACATACTCGTATGCAATTTTTTTTTGTTATGAAGAGGCTGTCCAAAATGAAAAAGGGTATGATAAATTTTTGTATGGACTGCAAAGAGCCTTTGGAGACCGAACATTACTTCAGGGACTGCAAGAAGATATCAAGGATAGTAAGTACTTTGAACTAAAGTTGCAAAAATAGGGGGATATTGTACGGTATCATACAAATTCTCCAAGAGGAGTTTTTAAAGGAGTTTTCATCTCCAAAACAGTGACCAACGCTCTAAGAAGAACCAAAGCTTAAAAACAAAATTGGCAGATTCTTTGTCATATCCTTTTTCCCCACTCATTATGTTGTTTTTATAATACTTTGGATGACTTCACTTATAATTTTCGCTCATGACATACAAATAATGCTTCTCTTTGCAGAATGTATCGTGTTAATTAAATTGTTCTTATATTTTGACATGCTTCCAGGTCATATTTAATGCAACTCTCTCGGTTTAGTATGTAATGATTTTTTTTTTAAATTAAAAAGTATATTTGTGATATATATATATAAATATAAATTTTAAAAAGAGTTCTTAAAAGTATAATATAATATGATGGCAGATTTACATATATTAATGCCAGAGTATAATCTTTATACAGTAGAGTGTATATATAAGTACATCTTTCCCTTATCATTCCAAAAGTAATTTATCTTAGACATGAGAGTGATAATGTTTCAAGGAATAAATTAACTTAAGTTACATTGATGTACAGAGTGTTGGAAGTAATTTGTCTATGCCGTTTAATTTGAGTCTACCATCATCCAGATTAGGGTAAAGAATAATCTATTTGGCTAACAGGTAAGCTTTCCCCTTCACAGTTGTGTGACTTTTTGACTCAATATTGTTTGAGGGGTCATTTAAAGATGGACTCCAGCAAAATAGAAAATACGTTTTAGTTTGCAGTTTTTCTTCAAACCAAGCAAAAATGCGAGCAAGGAGGCTGAAAATGTGAATTGGTCTTGATAATGTAAAAATAAATCACATGGGATTTTAGTTTCGTCCATTCTGTTTCGGTAATTTTGATGTCAAAGATGCACCACGATCTGGGAGGGTAATTGTCGAAAAAGTTGATATAATATTGGAAATCAATAGTACCAATTTAAGCACTCTTTTGATTGCAAAGAAAATACACATTAGTGGAAAAAAAATCTGTTTAAAATCATGGATTTCTTTTTACTATTATTAAAGACTCGGACTTTATCATTAGTTTTTCCTATTAAAACGTTTCTTATGTTCTATCAATCTATACTTAATCTTGAGAAAAGTAATTAGAGCATGGTTTTTGTGTCAGCGAGCTACAAATTTAGATTGTAGTCATATTTACAACCTTACTGAAGGCGGCGACATTTAAAAGTGATATAGCTTGGTTTTTTTACAAATGAAATTTCATCAAATGGTTATTTTTTTTAAGCTTTTATTAAATGAGAATTCATTGTGTATTACTGTAAATGTTATTTTTTATCCTTTATTTATCACTCTATTTAATTAAAAGTAATCATTTCATCGAAATAACACAGGCCTTTTTGATATTCTAGGATAAAGTAATAAAAGTTTAAAGTCAAATGTAAAAAATTTCAGTTATAAATTGATATTACTCTTTTTTTTCTCTCGATCGTATTGATGACATTAAGTAATTGAGATGTTACATTACATACAAAAGATACACTTATTGAAATTAAAGTCAGTAGTATAGGCTTAGAAAGAGTTCCCCCAAGGTATAATTTGACAATGATATACCAAATTTGAGAACATAATAAATTTTATTGAAACTGGATACATTGAACCCTTTCCAATTAAGTAATTATTCTTAATACTCTTATAATCCAATGAAATCATTGGATTATTTAGATTTCAAGCTTTCAAAGGAAGTGTGACACGTGGCAGTTGCAAAGAAGATGTTGAAGCAACAATACCAAAAGTGACAAATTAATGATTTACTCTTTGGCGATGTGGGTTTAACTTACTCAACGACAAAAAAAAACAAAAAAACCCTTTAACTGTGGACCCATCTTACAACAGGAACTACAAAAAATGGATTGCTGGGTCAATAGAAGAAATGGAAGGAGTCAGCTAAACCAAGTTTCCAGCCCCAGTTAGGGTTATAAGTGTCATCTCATACAATGGTAAAGTCATACCAACCATTTTCCCCCTGTCAATGGACTCAAATTCCTTCATCTAGGTTCTCCAGGACTTTGTCAAACCCTATATTCACATAAATTATCTGAATGGACCATATTTTGGCAACAAGATGGTGCTCTTTGCCACAACTCCAAAAATTCTTAAAAGTTCTGCTCTGAAAAATTTGAAAAATATTGAGGATAGTAAATATGCCCACCTCATTACCAGACTAAAATCCTTATGGGTTTTTGTTTTTGGGGTGTCCCCAAGAGGAAAGATTGCGATGTGCTCCATTTAAGTGTCAATGCACTCAAGGATTTCATTGTTTGGTAACAGGCCCAAATTGGCAGAGAAAAAATCCGTCGTTATTGTTGGATTTTTGGCTCTCGTCTCGAAAAATGTATTGTATATGAGGCCTCAGATTTTTAATCATACTTCTATTTATTAATTAGTTATATGGACTTGTTCTACAAATATTAAAAATGGATTTTTTTTAATCATCCTATAACTACTTATTAGTTCCTATTACATATGTACCTAACAATTTAAATACTCTTTTATCATTATATTTATACCTAAGAAATCATAATCTAGAAAAGAAATTCATAAAAAATTATTAAATTTTGTGGACTGTAGAAGATAATTTTTTTGTAATAGTATTGTCAAAACAAAGAATGGATTAACAGAAATAAGGCATCTTCAACTCACTTTCCATATCCCTATTTCATGTTAATCGTAAGGTGAATAAATCTTTGGAATGCTTATCCAACATTCTTAGAATTCTCTATCATTAATTTGATGATAACTCAGAAACTAATGAAGTAACACTTTAAAAACAATTATATAGGTATAAAAATTTGTTCAAAATGGGACATAGATGCAAACATATGATATACACATGATATTAGAAGGACATTTCCGTCCTTCTGCTTCTCATACACCCCCACAAAAGTAAAAAAAAGACTGCAAATCAATTTAAACCAAGAACGGAAACTAAATATTTCGAATATTACCTTGCTTGTAGCCATATCTGATACAGATCTATGAGTTTGAATCGTCTCCAATTGATCCAAACACCAATCCAATTCCTCCAAAGTCTCAATAGATATGCGTACATAATTTTCATCTGTAATAATTGTATAATTTTAGGTTAGCTACAGACACATATCGAAAATAGGGTGTGGGCTATAAGGTTTTTTTTTTTTTTTTTTATGAATATATGCAAGGATTTTGACACTACATATAATTACTGCATTGCAGATATGATTAATGTTTGAAAAGTTTGTTGACAAAAGAATGGAAAATATAGATTAGCTTGATAATGTCTATTATAACAATTATATATTCTAACTAAAATATATTTAGTTAGTAGATGGAACCATAAAGAAATAAGTATATAGAGGCTATAAGATGTGCGAAGGATTGGCAAAGATATACCCTGAAAAAAAAGGGTAATCATTGACGTCCATTTTTTTTTTTTTTTTTTTTTTAATTCGGGCTTGTATTAAAATTTAATACAGCAATTCAGAGATTTGTTTCTCTTGCATTAAGAATTTAAATACTTTATTGATATAATAATCAATAACTCAAAATAGAGCATTGTCAATCTTGGTGTAATAAAAACTTACCCAATAAAATTCTTTATTTTAGACGTTGCAATTACACCCAGAGATACATTAATATACAGTCATATCTTGAAATACGAGTTTCGTCTGTTTTTGGATGGGGATTGTAAGTCAAAACAGTTAATCCCGTAAGAAATAATTATAAAACAATTAAGCTTGAAGTGGCTCTCATATGCTACCCCCTACTTTTCACAAGCTCGTAAGTTTGGATATAGTATATTGAAAATTTTAATTTACTACACCCTTACCATACCCAACTACCAATCGAAATGCTTTATCGTTTCTGTGTAACTCTTTTTTTATGGAGGGAACAAATTAGATCTGTTCAAAAACCATCTTTTGGTTTATTGTTATTTTTCCGTACTATTTTCAAACAGTCAAGAGTGTGAATATTTATTTGTTTTTGTGTAGAGTTTTTGGAAAAAATGCTTCATTGTCTTTAAACATGATCGTAATTTTAATTAAAAAATTTTATGTTTATGTTACAAAAGAAACTAAAACTAAAATTTGAACTTATCTAAGTAATATATTACTTAATTTATTATAACTGTTTTTTATCAAGTTAAATATGTACCTACATAAATGGTAGTTATAAAAAAAAAAGTAATATATTACTGAGTAGTTTTGCTCTGTAAATATAAAACTTGGTATGAAATGTCAAGAAAAAAAGACAAGGAGACGCGTGCTAAAGGAGGTACAAACATATTTTTTTTAAGTCATATTTTTTTTTACAACGAAGCTATTTTTAGACAAAAACAAGGCACATATTTATTTAAATTTTTCATTATTTAGTAATGCAATAAAGACCCATGAATAATATTTTATTCTTGCATATTTGAATATGATAAATTCAAAATAATTTTTTTCTCGAACAGATCTAAGGTTACATTTTTATTAATATTAAGTCTGTTTGGAAAACTATTTAAAAGCTTAATGTACCTTTTGTGCCTTCCAAATGATTGAACTGTGTTTCTGCCTTTGTTATTGCATTGTGTCTTCTAGTTGAATTCAATCGGCTGAAAAAAAAACCACATAAGTACATTGATTAGTAATCCCTTTTGGCTTTAATCTCAATAAAATATAATAATGTAAACTATCAATGTTGATGTACATAAAAACAATATAAAAATAGATTGTAATAGACTAATGGATAGTTAAAAAAATAATCAATAATAATGAGTAGTTTTTGGGTGATTCAATTATGAGATTAAGTTTTTATTAATTCTGAAAAAAGATATGTGAAATGGACAAAGATACTCTATTTTATGGTTGTATCAAGAAGGGAGAAAGTATTTTCTTAACTTACAACATAATCAACTGTCATTTTTATGTCATTCGTTATCTTTAATAGAAGATATTTATTAGATATACACGAAGAAACCCATTTTCTCCAAATAAGTTTCGGTTATTTACTTATGAACAATTTTTGAAGGAACTCTGTTAAAAAAAAAAACTTGATCACAAGAAAATGCTTAGAACTTGCAACTACGACATGAAATAATTAAGAACAAACCACGAAAAAACAAAAGTAGTGTGCTCCATCATTCCGGCCGGGAATAGGGTATTCACTAGAGAAATTCTAAAAAGTTTCACCCTATCTTCAGCTGCAGGCTCAGGTAAATGCTCATTTGGGCACTACTTCATTTCTTACTACGATTTTAACAGTTAACATTTGATACGTCGCGAGCGAGTACCTCCTTCGTGGGCCATGGGATGCCATTTTGACATCCCTACTAAAACATCAATGACATAAGTGTTATCAAAAGGACGGGCGTCCGCAGGATTACATTTCTTTTCAGGAAGGGGGCTTGATTTTTTAATATTTTTTGAAAAAAAATTTCAATTGAAAAATTGTGAAATAACTGGTTGAGTACTTTTCAATTAATCAAACAATAAAGAAAAATATAGGTAAAAAAATTATGAGAAGATTAAATTATCAATTTAAACATATCATTCCTGTAAGCAAAGGGTCAAGTCTGCCCGATATAAATAAGGTAAAAGAACTCAGGAATTACAACAATCACAAAATATAAGTTGAAAAGGACAATTGTTTATAATTTGATTTATAAATATCCCGTTTGATTGATAAAAGTTTGGATTTTTTGCTATTAATGTAAATAATACCACACAAATATATTTATAACACCATAATATATTATAATATCTGCTATTTGTTATTTGTTATAAAAGCCAATATATTAGAAGTTTATGCAAGGAAGTTGAAAAATAAAAGCGAACACAGGATTTATTAATCTCAAAATAAATCTCCCTTAATTGTGGAATCCAGGATCAGTGTTCATCAATGAAGGAATCTGTGTGTAAGAGATGAAACCCGCATAAGAGATTTTTGTTTCATATATATATTTAAGAACGTGCTTCTTTTTTCGACTTCTTTCTGGTAATCCCTGAAATTGTTATTTAATGTTAAAACAAAATTTATAAAAAAAAGTTTGTTATTTTTTTTTTTACAAAAAAAAGCAACATCAACTAAAACTGATGAAGTTGAATAATTAAGTAGCTAATAAAAAGAAAGGATAAATTATTTATGCCTCTATAGTATGATTGATACTAATCATCATCGATTTATTAAATAATTAGTACTAGTTTCGATTAATGATTGGTATATGGGGAATATCTTTATAATCTATATCCTTTTTAAACTGAATTAGAAATATTTAATCTCTATATCGACTAAAACTGTGTATGTGTGTTTGTATCACAGCTTCGTTTTGTAAAGCAAACTAGCGGAAGTGTAAAGTACTCACTTTTTAAACGATTCAAGCGATTTTTGATAAGGTTTCCGTATGAAATAAAATCCTGGAACAAGCTTTTCTTGAAATAATGGGTAATACACTAGAGGTAGAAAAATGCAACGGACCATAGATCCAGTTAATGGGAAATTAGCTAAAAAAAGTTTTAGAAATACTAAAATAGCAGGAACCAGTTTTGTAAAAAAAAAAAGCAAGTTGGTTCTTTATATCGTCAATCATTAGAAATATAACGTTGTTGTGATAAGTTTAAAAAAAAACAAAAAACTTTTCAGCATATAATATTTTGAAAAGAGAAAAATTTAAAATAAAAAAAGTTTATTGCAGGAGAAAAATAACTCGCCGCCAACGTATCATTTTTTATAAAAAGACAGAAAAGAATGCAATGATAATTCTTTCAATGAGAAAAACGAAGATAAATGAATTTTTAAATTAGATAGAAATGAGGAAATAGGTATATAGGGTTCAGGCTTTAAACCCTCAGTCGGGGATATAACACATGGGATGAAAATTCCCAGGCTTCACACATAGATGGCAACATTTTTTTTAAATTAATCTCATTTTAGTTAGTTTCAACCTTGCAAGAAATTTCAGACAATTTTTTCTTTAGTTTCTAAGTTGTCGTACTATGTGTACTACTTTTGTTAATTCCAAAAAAAATGAATTAAAACACTTTTGTACATTTATTTTACAATGCTTTTTGATGAGAAAAAATACCTTTCTAGCTAAGCTATGCCTTTAAAAGTGATATGGGGGCTCTGTTACATAAAGCTAATATAAAAAATAAAAAAACAAAAACAATTTTCAACGAAAAAAAAAGTGTTTTCTTTTTTAAGACCAGAATTTTTTATTTACAAATAACCTAGTCGTCTATAAATATGGAATTTTAGCCACCTTTGAAATCTTTGATTTTACTCTATACCGTTAATTACTAATTTTTGTATGTGTGTTGTTCCAGGAATCACGGGTCAAACCCATCAATGCATTTTGTGGATATTTTTTATGTAGTAAGTGTCCAGTGACGGGTTTGATAACAGTTTTTTAAGCCTTCAATGTCATGGCTGCGATAAAATAGCATTTTTTTAAACAAAATTTTGACTAACAAACGACTACTTCATAAAAACAAAAAATAAAGACTTTAAAATTCTGAGAATGTTGGTATGAATTATTGCACACTTTTTTTGAAGGAGCTTATAAGGCTTAGAATATAAAGAAGAGAGAATTAAAAAAAAAAAAAATTTGACCTTCACATAACAGTTGAGCGAACAACATTCCAACGGATGACGCTTGAATATATTTTCATTTCTAAACCTTATAGTTTTTTAAACAAAGTCTGCAAAGATACCTAAAAATATGAACGAGAATAATTCTTAAAATGTTACTGTATTTGGTTTTATATGAAGCAGAAGTGCTCCAAATTAATTTTAATTTCTTAATGTCCCAAGGAGGGCCGAATAAACCTACTCTAATTATAATAAAAAATGACTTCAAAAATGAGTGATTTTCCTTTAAAAGTGTCTAAAAACAAGTTTAAATAAGCAAAAAATAACAAAATACAATTATAGTATTTGTTTAAGCATAAATATTTAAAAAATAAATTGGTCTTAATATATAAACAATTACTACACATCATACAAAATTCAATCAAAATGCTTTATATTTTGATGTGTGTTTCTTTCGTTTATTCTTTTATTGATAGGGGGAGTAAAGGTATTATTTATTCAGTACTGGGATTAACCCAGTTTATATTGTCAAAAGGATGTACAACATACAGTCTCCAACATATGTTTTTGATAGAATAGTTACATTTTTATTTTTTTGAGTAAATTTTAAGCATTTAAGATCTGATGAAAATTAAACAGTTATTTTCTACTTCCAAATTCAATTATAATTCCATTATCGAATTTATTAGATTATAAGGTTGTTTGTACTGCAGTTTGGTACGACTATTACGGTTCGTTATGGTTTAACCCCATGTGCAGTATGATATATGTTATAATAGTATAAAAAAAATATATAAATTTGTTGTTTGAAATTTTTAAAATAATCTTTTTTTTGCAAATTGAAATCTATTAAAAACCAATTTTTTTATTAAGAAATCTAAAATAATGAACAAGAGCAAAAATTTAGTGGTAAATTTTACTGATTTCAAATTATACTTCACATCTCTGCTTTATCTACCAATACGAATTCAGCACCATGGCCCTTTTTTTGGGTATAAAAGAAGGACATCTTAGGAATATGAAAAATGTAAATTCCTCAAAAGTACAGAGGGAGAGATCCAAAATTTGTAGTTGCATTACTAAATTCCGAAAAACATGAAATCAAGATATACAAACCAATTTATGATATCTTTAATTACTATTATTTACTAGATTTTATCAACCTCGAGACGCCCTTTAACAGATTGGCATCTCTTTATAATAAAGACCGTGTCCATTGTGCACCATGTTCTCATAACAGCAACTAGGATTGAATTGAAACTAGAATAATAGATGCAGCAATATCTAAGACATCAGCAAAGTCCAGAGAACTTAGGATAGGGCTGAAGAGGGGCTGCATTAAGATTAAGAGTGGTAAATGATACTGCGTGATAAAAATAACAGTGACTATATCGTAATTAAATACTACTTCATTTTTAGGGTCCCCACTCTTAGAGTTGCTATGGCAATATTCCCCCTCTCTTGTTGCATTTGCACCTGATATTATTGATCTAATATTTCTGACATTAATTATTGTAGATATTTTCAATTGCATAAATTTACCCTTCAGTCAGATATTGGGAAATTAATCTAAAAAAAGGAAAAAAAAACCCGCAAAATTGCAGGATATGATGGTAAAAAAACAACTTCATATCTAGATTATTAGTTCATATTTAAACCATCGATTTATACTATTATTCATTTGTAAAAGAACCAAAACGAACAATGTTTTGCACATAATAATGAAAATTATAATTAAGTATTAAATGGAAGGTTTGTAATAGGTTGTTTTTCATTATTATTTTGTGAATGCACATCGACAACCTTTAGATTTGCGAAATTGTTAAAAACTGTATTTCCTCTTAATAGGTATTTAACTTCACACTTAATGAGTTATATAATAGAAACTAATATTATGAACTAATTAAATGAAATATTGACTGAAGAAAAAATTCCATAGATGTTATTTTGTAAGACCACTTCAACAAGACTGGAAACTTCCTTTTTTTTCCAATGTTATTTATATTTTTCATCATTATAAAATAGCCAGTAAAACAAATTTAATAATGCTCAACGATGACCATAATACTCAAAGCTATATAAGGGTTTGAGATGTATATACAGAGAAAGGTGAACAAAAACTTTCTTTTGATTTATGAGACTTTTATTCAGCCATGCTATGTACTTTTGAATAAATCTACTGTATTACGTTTCTTTAATTATGATAAATATTTTTTTTTTTAAATTTGAGTTGAATTTGTGTCATCTCAAAAGGGTAAATCATAGTTTTTGTATGAATGTAAACGGATGATTATTACTTTAAAAATATTTAAAAAGACTAAATTACTTGCTTTTATTTTGACAGGTTACATATTTCATCATTCAACAAGGGAGTAATGTTTATAAATAATTTGTTTACTTATAACTAGTTCATTTGTATTTTTTTTTTACAATATGAGTCGTATCAGAGCTATAAATCAAGTGACGAAACGCACTTGCAAATTTAAGTAGATCCCTATTGTTATTCATATTCTTCTGGCATCGCCTGGTGACGTTTTTTAGGACTTCCTATTATTGTTAACTCTCATGATGTATGGAATTTATTTTACCTATGCAGATTTGTCCTTGTTCATCCCCTCAAAAGGGTAAATTTATGGAGATTGCTTAGTTAGTAATAGAATATTATTCAAGTATACTAGACGCCCCAAGCGGACAAAATAGTAATTACTTTTTTTTTTCATTTGAGCTATTGGTTTATTGCCTTGAATCGTACACTTTGGTAATAACTCATACAAGTTGATATTTGATGTAAGACATGGGCTTAAAAGTCCCGGTCTTAACAAAGAAAAAACGGGTTTTTTCCCGAAATAGGCTTTTAAAATTATTTGCTTTATAGAGCAGAGAGTCTCTATAACACTCTTCAAGCCATTGCTTAGTTTAAACAGTATTTTTTAACATTAAGAAGCAGTTTATTGTTTAATGTTCTAACGAATAACCTAAAAACAATTATTTTATTAAGCATATAAACACTACCCTTTGACAAAATTTTGGAGCCATAGATTTTTTAACTATTTTAAAATAGTTTTAGCTACTTCTGTGAAAGATGTAATTATTTTCCATCGTATTTTACTTGTTCAAACATGTATTCAGACATATCGTAATTCCTTCTTTTGATGGCTTAAACAATTGTATTATAACTAAGTTAGTTAAAATATACTCATATATAATTTTTTTGGTGTTCAACATAGTTTTAAAAATTTGGTGGGATCATTTTTGTAATACCAGTCAGCAAATTAAGCAGCTATACTATTTTGCGTCATTTTAGTGTACATTTTAATAATTTGATAAAAATATAGGTTGATTAAACCTTAAATTAAACTTTAAAATAATTTTTTACCCATATTTACTCATTATCATTGCTTAAAAGCAAGGAGGGTCATTTTTTGATAAAAGCAGTACGCAAACAGAGCTGTTAAAGTAATGAATATTTCATATGAATTTGTGTCCCAATTGAAATTCTAATGTTTTAACTATTATAATAACAAATTATATCTTTCTTAAACTTGACAAAATCTTGTTAACGGAATTCTATCAAAAATATATATTTTATATCTATAAAATTATACAATTAGTTTAAGTATTTATGTAGTTGCTATATACAAACGCAAAATGTATGAAACTGTTAAGAAAATGTTACGAACATAAATGGTATAATTATGGTTATATATGTTAGATTATTGTGTAAAAGAGACTCTCAAGAAAGAGGCAACAAGACAATTGAAACAATGGGGAAACAAATAAAAAAATTACATGTAGCATAAGTACTCAATTACCATTGGCTATCCAAAACTATCTTAATAACATTAACTAAAAATAGTGTGATTTTAGAATATTCCTCCATTTTGCATGAACAGATTTTCTGTCGAGATAAGAATCCCTAATAATTGATTTAGACTCGAGCGCATCTCACACCAGCATAATTTTATTTTATCCTAAAAAATTATGTTAAATAAAATAATGGGGTTTGATAAGTAATAACGATTGAGTATTTACCCTACATACACTTATTCCATCTATGTAGACATTAGCATGGTACTTTCATAGAAAGATACTTTAATTATTTTCTTCACAAATCCGAATCCTACCACTTCGAAAGGCAAAATATCCACATCGTGCAGTAGATTCTTAACAAATCAAAATTCAAGGTGATCATTTTTTAGGTTTCTCAACTCTTTCCTTATGTTATTTTTAAACTGTACATGATGTGAATATTGGCTAACTTTAGGCGAGTGTTAATTAATATATATTTATATATGTACATATGTTGGTAAGAGCCAAATAGTAATGCTCTAATTAATTATAACAATAGCTACTATCATTATCTTTTAATTCTTGAAAAAGAAACATCTTAGTAGAAAGTAACAACTAGTATGTGTGTGCTCTGTAAAGATGGAGAGTTTCAATGAGAGTTTGTGCGAGAGGTATGAATGTAAATCCTTGCTAGATCAGAATTGAAGACCGACTTTGTAGTAATTCCACTCAAACACATATTTTGAAAAGTCTCGGGTTTCACACATAGAGCGTTAATTTTGTTTTCTTTTAATTCTTCAAATTTTCAGTTAGTAGCAGCCATCAAGAGACAGCTAACAAAATTTCATGATAATTCGATTTTACACTACTTCATGACGGAAAAAACACCGTTCAAGCTAAGTAGTGGTTTCAAAAGTGTTATAGGGATTCTGGTTCATAAGGCAATCTAATAAAATGTCGTGACAGCTAAGCTGCACTGTTGCCAAAGATTTGTTAAATTGTCAGTAAGTTACCATATTTCTATGACATCTTCGTAGGCGGTGTTTTACGGTCACCTCAATTTAGGGAATATTTACAAAATCAACCTTGTATCATTCCTGAAGGATGTAAATGCTAAACATCTTGATGCGTGCAAGTTGTTTTGCGCTGAACAGATTTTTGTATACTGAGACGCCATATCAGGTAATGAAAGCTAAGGTGCTCTCTTTTAAAATATTCTTCCAATTGTTAAGGTGACACTTTTGGTTTTTCATTTATGTTAATATACAAAGAATGCTTACGATTAAAAACTCTATATTTTATTTCATAAATTTCATTTTATTTTTGTGGTAAAATTTAACACTAATTATCAAACTTCGTAGATCAAAAATATATGTTCGTTAACACTGCATTGATAGTGATAGCAATAATATTCTCAAAATATGTATATTATAATATTAATTGTGTGAGATAGGTCGATATGAATATGTATTCATTTATTATCGAGTGTGTGTCTGTCAATATAATAACACAAAAATATATCCTCTCTACAAATAAAGGCACGTGATTATACTTACTCATTAACTTTATTGTGAGTATGAATACATGTACACTACATCAGTATATTTTATAGATTGCTTTCTTATTTTGGAAATTCTACAATGGCACCAATAAGCATTGAAATATATCTCCTTGCATATATTATGCGTCAGCATAAATCAATCGTTAACACAAATCAAGAGAAGGAAAAAATCCCAATACATATGTATATTTACTTCATAATTATATACAGAGTGGTCTATTAAAATTTGAACCAATTTAAATTTTAAACTTTAACGAGATTTAATTAATTAAATAACAACAGAATTGCACTAAAGTTAATACTCTAAATTGCTGTAAGTCTGAGCTCTCTTTATCATTAATGTAGCTGTCTTTAGCAGAAATGATGGCTTCTAATTTCTAAATTATTTAGGGATACTAGTAGAGCGAATATGCTGAATTACTGAAAAATTAGAGTGAAAAAAATTTAGATAACTTTACCTTTTTTTATATCAAGCGGGTGGGTATATTTTTATTTTCGCTAATTTAGTGTTAAAATTAAACGCTATTTATGAAAATTTCTGGCGATGTTGGCACCACCATTTTTTTAACTTCAGCTTTAAAATGATATACAACATGCTATACTGGAGTAAAAAGGTCTATGCAAAAAACACTGATAGTAGCGCAACGGCCCCCTGAAATAATAATCCGAAAACTATAACTTGATCTGATAGTTTTGTCCGATACAAACTAGCAAAATAATTTTGTAGATAATGACTATGATAATAGACACTATACCTATTGCAGATATAGTCAATTATAGAAATATGTTGATCCATATGGTTAAAAAGAGATATATATTTTAAAAAAAGAAACCGAAAATCAAAATGGCAATCCGGACAATTTGAAGATTGTTGTTTAGGAAATTAGCTACAATCAGCAGTGACAAGGGAGGAGGAGGGGTAGAAGGAAGAGATCATGAACATTAGCAAGAATTAATTATCTCTACCTTGAGTACAACAAGAAGTTAATATTATAACTCCCAACAAATCACCAACGTTACTCTCTGTCTGTTATGGGCAAACACGAATGTTCAATCAGGTTTTTATTATAATTAAATCTATTTAGGAAAGGAAGTTCACTACTCAGGAATGAAACTGCTAAGAAAAATAAATTGTTATCTCCTGCACTTTTTACTTCTAGGTAGTGGTAAAATTTGATTTACCACACGTTTCATTTGTATTAAAAAAATTAAAACGTACGAACATGTTGATAAATTTACTATTTAAAAGCTTAGGAGCCAATAAGCACCTCAAAATACCAATAAAAGTTACTATTTATGTTGTAAGAGTATATTTTTACGTTATAATTGTTTTAGATTGTAAATAAAAACATGTTTTTTCATAAACACATATATAAGGTCATCCTACTCTTATATAGCATTTTATTAAGATTTTATCCATATTATTTTTAATTACGAGGCTTTATTAGGCAAACAATGTATAGCTGAAACAAAAATAAACAAGTTTTGTTA
The DNA here is from genome assembly GCF_016086655.4 of Lepeophtheirus salmonis. Classification (NCBI taxonomy): domain Eukaryota; kingdom Metazoa; phylum Arthropoda; class Copepoda; order Siphonostomatoida; family Caligidae; genus Lepeophtheirus; species Lepeophtheirus salmonis. Next base: position 6,719,992 of record NC_052133.2, on the reverse strand, counting down.
TTATCAAATGTTTCTGAGTGTAAAAATGTCAGAGCCACAACAAAAAAGGAAGCACATAAGCAATCTCCTCCGTGCTGGTGTCAGTACTGAGAAAAGAGCAGAGATCGTGGACACATCTATCCAGACAGAATACAACATCAAGAAGTCCATTAAGGGTGGGAATAGTGTGGAAACGTAGATAAGGAGAATCAAAACTACTGTTGCAACAATAAGACTTACATCTGGCCTACCTCCATGTAGCCCTCCTCCACTTCTGACCTTAGCCCCCTTCAAATTTGTGTTTAGAATGTCCTCTAGAATAATATCTGCCGCACCTCCCCTCAAATTTTGAATGCCCTCTAAACCGTCTTCTTGACAGTGTGGTACGCCATGTATACGAACAATTTACATGTTTTTTGCTTCCTTATTAGTGTTCGGAATGTAAATTGATTTAACACGGTACAACTCTTGTTAAACTTCAACGCCCATCCCTGTTTGCCTTTTCGAAATTAAAATATGAGTCTATTTCTAAAAGGCGATTTTTGTACCAATAATTTGGAGTTTTTAATTATAAATGGATATGTTTTATTTTAAGTAACTGAATGATTTTATATATATAGAAGATTGTATATATATATAGATAACATCTTGGAAATTATATTTGTAACTATTCGGAAAAGAAGTGAGTTTATAATATTGTCGATCACCTTTGGGTGAGAAGGTGATGTAAAATATTTGTTTTTTTTTCTAATTCATATATGAGTAGATTGATTAAATATATTTATAAATGCATCCATAAAGTTATCGAAGTGGAAAATTATCAACCTGCTCAAATGGAAGATTAAAAAAATCATATGAAATTATGATGACATTGGCTTTAAGGGTGAAATATCAAGGTTAATTAGTTGACACAAGTATGGGTGCCACACTTCCCATCAAAATTTTGGTAAGGTCGGAGCTACCTTCATGATTATGTGGAACGCCATGTACATGCCTTCTTTGTCAAGAGCTTTAAATAATATATTTTTTTTACATGATCATATTTTATTGAAACGTATAAATAGTTTATCAAATTAAATATGTCATAGAAAATTCGAAAAAACTTTTTAAAAGCTGTATTTTTTTGGATCCCTATAAACTTATAACATGGGGGGGGAGACTCATTCATAAAAGATAAAAGGTTTCTATATGAAATGTAACTATACTTTCATAAAGAAAGATGGCGTATAATTGAAGCAACAGCTTTCTAAAAATAAGCCATCTATAGTTGGTAAATTGAAGTTATTTTTTATAATTAATCAATTCTTATACTGCTTTATTCACCTCATATAAAACTTTCCCTTTATATTATATTGTCACATGTCAATTATTTATACTACCTTGATTTCTTAATAGTGAGCTAAACGTTAATTGGTTGAACACGGATACACACTTGTTTCCCCAAAACACCCATTAGTTTTTGATTCTATGGAAACAATTCCTTACTACTTTTAATGAAGAATAAGGAAACAGTGGGGAAGGACTGTTTAAGTTCCCCGGATTTTAAAAGTGTTTCTTACAATAAAAATCTTGTCATGTCTTTGTTTTTGCTGTCTAAATTGACGGATTTTCCCCTATCCAGATTTTTGTGTTCTAAAAATATGATTTATATGACACATTTGTGCAAGAATAGCGTATTTGTGTCTACGGTAAATTTTTGAAATATGCATGATGTCATTTATCTAGAGATGTTTTTACTGAATTTTAAATGAGATAGGTCCAAACCAAATTTCTTGATAGGAACAAATTAGTTTGGTGTATTAAAATTAATTACGGTCTTAGACCTCTTTAGGATTAACTGAAGCACAAAACTCTTAATATACAGGTAGACATCGGACAAGAAACAAATGTAAATACCAGCTAGATAATTACTTGACGATATCTGACAGCTAGGCCCTGCCGACCTCAGCCTTTCACTTGGCTTCACACAGTTTAAGATATACATAAGACATAAATACATCCATTTAAGTAACTTCATTATTTAGTAAAACATTAGATGTTCTTCCATCATAATAAGAATAATTAAAAATAAGTTCTTCCTTCAGCCATAACGAAAATACCTACTCAGACTACTGGCTAATCTTTTACTCCTTTTAGAGTCATTTATCCAACTGTACTGTGATGTACTTTCTAACTTTTTCGATAGTTTTAAAAATAATTTGTTTTTTTGGATTGTTTATTTTTTTATTCATTTTCATATCTACAACGCATACCTATTAAAAAAAATTGAGAAACAGATGATCGTTTTGTTTTGTCAACTTATTTTCAGAAAAACAAACTTGCCTTCCAGAGCCTAGGATTCGGTTCAGACTTAAACCTAGCCTTTGATATGTACCTTTAAATTCTGAACAACTTTTATTTCGTGTCTAAAGTTAGTATCTTTCTACGTTTTGGAAATTTGGGACTTTTTAGTTTAAGTGCTAGCATTTTCATTATGCACAGAATAGAAAATACGCGTATTTTAAACGTGAAAGGAGACCTCAAAGCGTATATCAGTTGACGTTCTTACAAAATAAATCTTGATTAATATTTAAAGTTTGTCTGTTTGAATGCTTAGATTCTGTACATACATTTTGACTGTATTTTAGAGTTACGTAGATTCTGGATCAAAAAAAAAAAAATAACGCAATAGGGTGTGCACGTTGTATTAAAAAAATGAATTTATACAGGCATTAAGGCATATTTTATACGGTTGTATATATTGTATAAAACATGAATGAGCCACTCATTTTAACAACGGGTGGGTGTAGCTGAAGAGACAAAATCTAAGTATTGAGTAATTTAGTGTTAATGTGATCTTGAAAATGGAGAGTAACACTAAGGACAGAGTTGTAAATTATATGAAGTGAGGACTTATTTTTAAAAACTTCGTATGGAGCTTAAAGATCATATTAATAATATTTCATTTAAGATGAAAATAAATAGATCTTATAATTCTAAATTTTTTACATTGATTAATAACACTTTTTAATACTCATAAGTAAGGCTTATGCTGGTTAATTGAAATATATATGTATATATATCTACGTGTATGCCATAAAAATTGTACTATTACAATCATGATTGATTAGCAAATTTGAGTATGATTGCATTGAAGTTGGCTTGACAAATATCGTCATTATAGATGTCACTTTTCGTGTCATGCATATTAATATTTACCTATGCTATGAATTCATAAAATACATTTCGAAGGTTATTCAAAGATTACAAGGGCTTGTATTAGTTTGAAAGTCAACCATATTAAAAATATAGCCTGAAAAATCCGGAGTTAAACAAAGAAAGCAAGCTTTTTTTTCGTTCAAAATTAGTTTTAAAAAAATTATATACATTCTGCGCTTGAACAGTATTTTTTTTTCCATCAAAAAGCACTGTAAAATAAAAAACAAAATTGTTTTTGACCTAGTGTTTTGTAAATAAAAAAATTAGCGTCACACTTAGCACAATACATTACAAACGAAAGACCTGATGGTCATGAAATTTTGAAGGCTGACTTTTAAAGGTTAGTACTTTCTGAAAATGATGTGAATTTTTAAAAAATAGCACCATTTATGTTAGAAACCGGGAATTTTCTGCCCATGTGCTACGTAACTACTCAGGCAAGGAATCATATGTGACTTCACGGACATAGCAAATAATAATACAATTATAACCATTGATTTGATTTGGTAAAGCTGTCATCCTTATATTATAATTCTCGAAGAACAGTATTTTATTAACTGTTGGGGCGTTAAATCAGGAAAAAATAACTTCAAATATAAACACAATTAACCAACAACAGAAAAAGTATAATTATGTATGTAAGAAGGGTGGTTGAGCGTGCTAGAGCCACTTCAAAAGTGAGGGGAGGGGGTTGGGGGGTCTGACTGAGATTAAGTGAATTGAACGAATGACGTCATTTATTACTATTTAAGAGAAGAGGAGGTTTTCTCCCTTTTTGTACTGGAAAGAATGACACAAGTTACTTATTTTCTAAGTAAGAACTTTTATATTGTTTTTTTATTTATTTGTAAAAAAAAAAACAAACGTAGCTGTTTTTGAGAAAAAAATCTTTTCGTTTAAATTGTTTTCTTCTCCCTTGGTGACATTGTATATTATTGTAACGATGATTAAAAGCAAAGTTTAATAATAAGAATAATTTAATATATTCATAAAAAAACAATATATTAGGGAACTATCAATAATTTCTGATCTCCACTTCATACTCAAGAGTCATCCAACTAAAAAACTACACATTCAAAATAGAATTTACAACCCTATACAGAAGTACTTCTTTTTTCTTTTTATATGAAAGGATGTCCTTTAACTACACACTCTCGTTGCTCAGCCTAATCTAAAGCCACATTGATATGCATATATGCTTGTATGTACGCCTATTTTCTTTCTTATTAATATGACGGGCTGAGCCATATATCGTCACACTCGTTATTAAAAGTGAGTCCTCCACAGACAAGGAAATAAACCTTGCTTTATTAAAGATAAATATAATGGATAGGGTCGCCTGGTGGAAGATGGTTATCTCGTGCAGTGAGAAGAGAAGATGAGAACGAGAATACCAGGGTAATTAAGATTAACATTGTCATATGCAGAAAGAGAGGGCCAGAGAAGGCAGTGGAGAATAGAAAGAAGTCTTTTTCTTTTCTTTTAAATTGTTTTCTTCTCCCTTGGTGACATAGTATATTATTGTAACGATGATTAAAAGCAAAGTTTAATAATAAGAATAATTTAATATATTCATAAAAAAACATTATATTAGGGAATAAAATAAAAGGAATAAAATTTGTGTTTCATATATCGGGACATACGGAGCAAATATATGTCAAAGGGCTATGCTAGATGTGTTCAATTTTTCGAATTAGTTGTATAAACGGTTATTGATAAAGTATTTCCTACAGTATGTAAAAATAAAATATATCCAAAATGAACGTTATAATCCTGATAATTTGAGAATTAATTTGGAGGAGAGAAGCTTGGCTTTCATAACATTTTATTTGATCAGCAACATGCAGCTATGAGAGGAAAGATATTAGCACAAACAACTCTCCGTATATAGAAAATGAACATATGATGTCAATCCTCAATGACTAGACTAACATTTATAATTAGTGTCGTGTCGGTCCTTAATTAGGACCTAGGAATATGGTCAAGTCCATTCCTACTTGTTGGTCCTTAAAAAAGGTAAAATTGATCCCTTACAACATCATTGGTGGTATTTCTCTATTTTTAAAAATATAATAAATTATATAATATAATTTATAAAATTATAAAGAAAACAGGGATATTTTTAGAAGGATATGTGCAATGATTTTAAAATAAATCTAATATAACATATTTGGCTTAATAAACCATATACTTTTTAGGAAAAAATATAAGGACCGACTATCATAAGGATTGTTTCCAAGAACCGAGAGTCCCAAAACTGGACCGGAACAAATAAATAAGAAGCGACACAACTCGTTTTATAATCTATGTTGATCCTCATTTCTACTATGAGACCAGCATGACTTACACTTATAATTCTCACGTAAATCCTCATTGTTTCTTTCCGTCACTGGTCCTTAATTAAACCTTAGATGTTACCTTTTCAATTATTAATCAGTAATAAAATCAACTTTTGAAAAAAGCCTATTCATATTGTCAAATAGAAAAAAAAACTGTTTTGGTTTTCTTGACAAAATTTATTCACCTCTGGGTATAATATTTAGAATAGTCTATTTCCAGGAGCAAATCATATTTCTTTAAATAACCAGAGCCACGTTTATAAATTATTTACATTATATATATAAACAATTGCCAATAATGTACAAATATCTATTTTTTAAACTGAAAGTAGATAAATGAAGCTCATTTTAAGACGTTTTCTTGACTTATTTACTTTTGTGAAAGAGGATATGTACTTTTACTTAAAGAATAAATATAGAATTGAAAACAATAGCTCAATGATAAAAACAAAACAACAAAATTCAATTATATACGACAAAGTCTTAATCTTCTTTGACAAACAAATTGTGACAAACAAAAATAGGTTTTTGAAAATACATACATATTTAGAGTCTAAATTCTAAAGTTTATTTCTTTTTTGATAAGGGGTACTAGTAGAATAGTGTATCGATCCAAAATATAGCAAGTCGTTACATTAATTATTTCTTATAACTTTTTCTCGAAGAAAAAACTGAAAAAAAGCTCAAAATTGATAGTAAAAATCCAATTGTTTTTTCTTAACAGAAATTAATCAAGATTTATTGCTGTTATTTTTTTTCTTGATTTTCCAAGATAATTATAAATATTTTATAAATAAGAGAAACAATGAAATGAAATATAAATTGGTAAGCAATATAATTTTGATGGGTCGGTCCATGGGCTGCATTTGTCTATCCGTCCAACTACCCTTCAGTTTTTTACCTTTAGGGATCTGTATTTCACAATTCAACATTCCTATAGGGTGCATTGTATAAGTTTGCCTGCACGTCATATTTTCATTTCTATCTGGAAATTGTAGACAGCCACAGCGGATTGGAGCTTGAATAAGTTTTTAGTTGGATTTAAAAAATCATTGTAGTTTGTACTGTATATTTATATAATTTTCTATTTCAATAGATAATGGACTTGATGACATAGAAGTTTCATCTTCATAATAGATTTTACGTTCATTCTGTTATTAGTTCATGGTAGATACCAGAAAAAAGTTGTAGTGCTCTACTTGAAGGACTGTGACCTCCTCCAGCCTCATCCCTCAGTCCAAGGATCGAGCCCTCCCCAAAATAGTTCATTTAGGACAAAATTACAATTTCTTCCACAAAATAATACCTTCCATAAACTTTCATGAACCTCCAATGCACTAATTGTCCGAATATCTCAAAAAGTCGAGATCCCTCTCCTCCTGCTCCAATAATTTATTCCTTATAATATAATTTCCTCATGGTTCCTTACCTAATAGGATGTGGTCTCCTTTGGGCTCATCTTTCAGCCAATGGATAAACTCCTATCTTACTCTTCCTACTCCAAAATATATTTTTCGCGTCGCCTCACATAGAAAAGTTAATTCTATATTATTCATAGGTTGCAATAATTGAATTTCAAATATCCCCCGTAGCTGTCTCCAATATCGAGATAAAAAGAAAAACTATGATGTGCAGGCGAAATTATGCATTGAATGTTTGTCTTTTTAAACTTTAATCTGCATTTTTTTATTATGTAATTATTTAATCATTTAAAATAAACATTTCATTTTGCCAATATTAAATTTAATTTTCGTGGGATTACTTATTTTTTATTTCACTCAAAGTTGGCTTGATTCTATAAAAATACAAAAATACTCAGAAATACATAAAAATAATTCATATCAAGAATTTTCAAAAAGCAGATTTGTAATCTAAGCGTTAAGTAACTACTACTTTAATAAAATATAAAATTAAAAATATTTTGAAAAAAAAGTTGACTTGTTTTATTAAGTATTTGCGGAAGTACACGGCATTGCTCAGAGTTATTAAGGGTTGACGAATATAAAAATTTTGATTGAATAATATATCAGGTAAGATTAAAAAATTCCTTGTTGCTCCCTCCATTTTTCATGAGCACACTCACATTTAGCCACCCACTCAATACTTAGACATTCTCTCCGCAACAACAAAAAATAAATACAACAGATTGAGAAACAAAAATTAACATGTTTTGATGAGCTTTTTGTACTGTTTTTAGTTTATATACAAAATACTTCCCACTTTTTTTTGCTTTTCTAATATGACCTGAACTAACCCCCTACGAGATTTAATTTTTTTTCTCCCTATGTAATATAATCCCCTTTTTTATTTATGCTCTATAGGTATATACATCAGGAAGCACTATATACAGTGCACCCGGTGACATCTTCTCATACTTTCATAAAATACATTTTTGGAAAAGAAAAAAGTTTAGCGCAATAGACTCAAATTGTATAAACTCACTAAATATTTCAATTGTATTTCATAATCACATAATGAAATACCCTAATTGCCTTAATAGAACATCCTTGTAGATTAAATTGTTACTTCTTTTATATTATAACTTCCATCAATTATAATTGATGCTATTATAAATTCTCAGAATTGCAAATTTGCAATATTAATAGAGATTTTAATAGAAAGTTAAAAGTTTAATGAAAAAATCCATCAAAATCGAACATTTTTTCGGCCTCAAATCTTTTAAGGTGAAATATAAGGTTTATTTTTTAGTTTAGCTATAATATATTAATACACAAAATATGCCAAAAATATAAACCTCTAAATAAAATTCTTTATCTTACTGGATTTTTGTATCATTGGACACATTTTGGTGGAACTATATTCAAGCTTACTTAGGAAACAATAGTTTTTCGAATGCTAGAATGCTTTTTTTTAAGTCATATTACCTTTAATTTTCATATATATAGTTCTTTCACTTCGAAATAAGGCTTTATATTGTAACTATATTCTTGAACAAAAAAAAAAAATGGCAAATCTATTGCGGTTGAAGATGTCATTGGTCATTTTTGTATATATTATATTTTAAATAGCAATATTAAATGTGGTTTTTGTTCGCGGGAGGGGAGGGGGTTAAAATGCTTCTGCATTGTGTAATAGTTGATTATTGATCACACCTTAAAGAGTGCTTATTTGAACTCAACCAACCAACGTTTAGAACACGTAACAGCGTAATAAAATATAGTTATTTTTTTTTTGTTAGTGAGGTAACACCGAGTCATGTTCGTTTATTATTTAATTTATTCAAAGTATTACAAATATAAAAATTTAAACAACATTCGAACGAGATATTACTGTCTTGTGTTTATATAATGATCATTAACATATAAGTAAAGTATTTTCTCTCATATGACGTATATTGTACATGAACAATAACTATTAATTATGCTAGCATATTAGATTAAACACAATTTTATGGGTAAATGTCCCAAATGGTACTTCGTCAAAATTTCCGTTCGGAAAATTGTCCTTCAATAAACTGTCTAAGAGCCAAATGAAATTTTGTGCTGTATGTAAAAGGTTTTTCAATAGGGACGCTTCCATTTTACATTGATACTTATACTAAATAAGTGCATATTTTTTGAACTAATATAATGCATCCATTTCTTTACTCATAAAACTCAGTTTAAACTTTAATGGTTGATCATTTATCGAACAACAAAAAATTGTACTAATAGCTAAATAAATTAACTGATTACATTAATAGGTTTCGAAAACGACGTCATATTTGTTATTGTTTCTTTGACAGCTGTGCTCAGAAATAATTTTAGTTTCATCATGGAGCAGTACACACTCTAGCAACACTTGCAAATTATTAAAATTTATTACAAACGTGGTGAGTCTTTGATCCAAACTTTAAGAGCGTTAACGCCAATTTATGGCCAACGTAATAAACTGGCAAAATCAACAATTTAACGATGGTGAAAAAATTGGAGTCCACATACACGCTACATAAAGTTCCTGTGCCAGTGAGACAAAGAAATGCACGAAGTGTTAAAAATATTGCTGCCGCAAGCGCATCAATTCAAGATTACCCAAATTTGTCTCTTAGGCGCCGTTCTCAATCGTTGGGCATCTCTGTGACATTGTTGTGGCGAATTTTGCAAAAAGATCTTGGCACACCCGTATAAGATCAAGTTGACACAAGAACTGAAGCCGCTTGACCACTTCAAACGTAGGGATTTCGTAAAATGGGCTGAAGGAAAATTCGAAAATGATCCTAATTCTCAACGTAAAATCATCTTCAGCGGTGAGGCACATTTTTGGCTCAATGGCTTTGTTAAAAAGCAAAATATGCCCTATTGGGCCGAGAAAACCCCACACGTGATTCATGAGGCGCCATTAAATCCACAAAAAATTACTGTTTGGTGTGGATTGCATGCTGGCGGTGTCATTGGGCCGTTTTTTTTCGTCGACGATGACAATCACCACGTTCCTGTGAATGGAAATCGTTACCGTGCCATGATAACCGATTTTTTTTTGGCCTGAATTGGAAGATATGGATTTGAACGATATGTGGATTCAACAACACTTCATACACAGCAAATGTTACAATCGATTTATTGAAGAGTAAGTTGGTGAGCTTCTTATCTCCAGAAATGGACCAGTCAATTGGCCGCCTCGCTCGTGCAATTTAATGCCTCTAGACTATTTTCTTTGGGGGTCACGTGAAAGCCCTAGTCTACACCAATAACCCGTCGACGTTAGAAGAGCTCAGAACAAATACTCAACGCTAAATTGCTGCAATTTCAGCCGTTTTATGCGGAAAAGTAGTCGAAAATTGGGTTCAAAGATTGGACTTCGTAAGATGTGCACGTGTGGTGGTCATTCAAATAACATCAAATATTACATTTTATTTAAATTAAGTAACTCTACAAAATAGTTAATTATAACAAGTGTTGGATTAAATATATAAATGTAATTAAAGATGTATCCTTGCAAATGTATAAAAGCCGTATGATCATCGCAATGATCAATAAAAGTCAACATAAATTGTGATTTATATCTACCAATAAATGTTTTTACGTGATATATTTACTTATACTAAATAAGTGCATATTTTTTGAACTAATAGAATGCATTCATTTCTTTACTCATAAAACTCATTTTAATATTTAATGGTTGATCATTTATCCAACAACAAAAAATTGTACTAATAGCTAAATAAATTAAATTTGAACGCGGCTATTTAGCAACAAACGGCTGTGGCCTGCAAATTTAATTAAATATAAAAATGAATGATCTTATTTTAAGTTGTGACCTGGGATATGGAACCACAGTTTTCATATCTCAGATTCGTTATGTTAGCAGATTTAAACAGCAATGATTTATATGTAGCCTGGCTCTTTCTAGAAAAGGACTCTACATGGCAACAACAATGGAGTTTGAAAAATTATGTTTTTCAGGTAACTCTCTGTTAAGGGGGAAGGACTACTTGACTATATTGAAAGGATGTAGAACAGGGGGCCATCCTCCTGAAAATCTTGCACGACAACCTGCTTCAATTAGAGAAGAGCTCTGGGTAGAGTAACAAGTCTTTCAAATTGATATGTATCCCAAACATTGGCAATAACAAGAAAGCATTAAGTCAATAAGAAGCACATTAAGGTCTTAAAGTGACTTAACCAATCTTCCGACTGCAATTAGGAGCACATGTTGTGATGTCATAACTATATGATGATGGAATCATGGATATAGATAAATGGTATATAATATAGGTAATCAATAAATATTGCTTGTTAATTTACAGTGAAATATAATGTCTTATGTATAGGGTTCAAAATGACACTTTGGAAGTTGAGGATGGGGGAGGTGTGGATTTGATCAATCGGTAGTTCTAATGTAAGCTTGTGAAAACACTTTTTTTGTCAATGTAATTTTTTCATAATATATTCCATTACTACAAGTATTTAAACAAAAATACTTTGCTCAATAACTTAATTAATTATATACATGGTATTAAAAGTTTAAATAAACTAGAAATCATAGTCTTTTTTTTTTTTTTGATAAAACATAATTCATAGAATAAGTTGTCAAAACGTAACTATATGCAATATGACGTTGCATCCAAGAGTTTAATTTTGAACGTCTTATAAGCAAGTATGAAAAGTACGTCAGTAAATTAATATTTGTATATAAGGTCCTTGAAGTTCTTTTTGGAATATTACAAAAACCAAATGTTGGGACAAGTATAACTTTTATGGGTATATATTATGAAATGGAATTGACACAATGACTATGCTTCAGTTATTTTCTTGGATTAAGTACTGATAAAAGAATGAAATAGAATATATTCTTTAAAGCACATAAAGTTGCATTATTGGATGTTATTTTTAATTAAGCATGAACAATCCAACTCTATATATAATTACTTATTTTTATATTATTATGGTCCGACCTTGTGTCTATGTTCCTTAGACAGGCTCTTAATTTTTTTCGTAGAGTTTATTATGAAATATCTACATAAGTTAAATTAATACTTTTTTTTTAATATATATGATTATCCTTGATAAAAAATGAAAAACAAATTATTCCAGTACTGCAGATAATGCCACTTATTTTTTATTTTATGCTTGAAAAAAAATTTAAAGTTTTTTTGACAAGCGTTTTTTAAATGAAAAAGTGTAATGATATCAACCTAGTATACTTGATAGCTGTGGTGGAACTAATTTGTATTCCTTGTTGTGGAACACATTTTTACAAAAATAAATAATATATGTGTTACTCGTATATACAATGGAGAAAATACCAAAGTGTGACTGGACTGACCTTCGCTTCTAGAGGAGGACCAACAGAATTATCTATATATGTTAGGGTGATGCAGTTATGAAACAAAACAAAATTTGTGCGTTATTTTAAAAACATATTTTACGATAGAATATTTCTATGAACAAAAAAAATATAAAGATATTTTAATTTTTTTTTACTCTAATTTCCTTGATTATAGAGAACAATAAGTGATTGTGTCTAGAAGGCTTATAAAATATTAAAGACACTATTAAAGTTCAGTACAGAAAATAAAAAAAGAAAAACCTTTCTTCTTTTTTTTTCTTATTAATTATCCTTTTCATAAAATATAAAATAAATCATTGTAAGAATCATATGACCCCTTTGATAGTACTGCAATAGCGTCAGTTGAACACATATACAGGTACAGTCACTAGTATATAGCTCTCAAATTTTACTACGTAGTGGGTAAGTTTTCATTTTTTGTTTCCAATAGGTATTACTGATTGCCAAATTTGTGTTCACAGGTCACACTTTGTTCATTAGTAGCATTAGTCAATATTGGATTAAACTACTATTTAGGCAAAGTTAGTATATTGTTGTAATATCAAGGACCTCAATTATTATCTCGGGATAAAAGACTAGAAGAAAAGAAGATGATATCCTTCAGCTATGCAAAACGTTGTCAACTAAAACTTTTGTTAGAGAGGATTGTAAGATAACTGGTAGTTATCTTACACAAATCCAGGTAGATGTCTAAGCTTCTTTATGATATATAAATCGATCTGCTCAGCAAAAATCTGGTTAATGAATTACCTAATGGGACTGTATTTGTAACTGGACAGCAACATAAACTATAATGCCTTGAATGATTTTTATTTTTCGTTACTTGTCTTGGTGGCTTACAGCTCAACTTCCTTCAGCAGTACCTTTTAATGATCTAATAGCAGTCAATAACTTGATCAGTAATATGAAGATCTATAAAACTTGTGCAGATGCAGTAATCAAGGCATTCTCGGCAAATTTGTGGTACCTAACTGAAGAACTCGTACCATTAGCATTTTTTATCAAGTTAAGAATGACTTCAAAACATACATAGTATCAAAATTACTGACTTTAAGACCAAGACTATGCAGCAAGAGGCATGACTCAAGATATTACCTTCCCAATCAAAGAAAAAGGAAGCAAAATAAAAAAGTAGCTGGTATATAAAAATTGCCGAATGATATTTCTATTTAGGTAAATGTATAAAGTAGTTACTAATTTAATTATATCTAATTATAGTGATAAATTTATATTATTATATAAGGATGATAATTAGTAAAAACGAAAATAACTAAAAAGGAGAAACTATTATTGTTTTTCTTCTACTTTTCTCAGCTGAAGTTTAATAATGTCTTCTTTATTTAATAAACGGTCTAGGCACAATCACTTATTTTTTGATACAATCATGGAAAGTGGAAGTAAAAAAAAAATATAAAACACGATAATCATTATTATGTAATTATAGAAATATGTTACTTGTGCTTATTTTTTTATAAACCCCATGATATAAAAGTTTTGCTTCGTACACGTATACCATATACATGTTTTTGAAAAAAGCGTTTGCATGTAGCATCGAGCATGTATACAGGATGCATTGTAAATAGTACTCCCTAATGTATATCATATACTTATACTGTATAAAATAAATAAGGGAATGTTTGACCTACATGGTGAATCGTTAAATATAATTATCGCATGTATGTCATAATTCATATACATTAACAAAATTATTTAACCTTAATCTATTAGACTACTTTATATAATAGTGTTTGCGCTTATTGCGTTACTCTTTGATAACTATTAATATCTTTTTCGAGAAATTTGGGTTTTATTACATGTTTTTTTCCTTAATAGTGCATAACTTATGATACAGTCGATTACATAAATATGGGCAAACCGCCTTAATTACGAAAGAAGGAATACATTGTTCTATAATAAAATATTTCCTTGTTGTCTGTTAGTAGGTAATTTCTTATTACAGATGATATATAAGAATAGTGAAATAAGCCTTTGGAGCTTATTTTGAATTGATTAGCTTGTATTCTTTGTAAAAATAGGACCTTATAATACTCAACTATTTTTAGAATAGGTTTTTATTTCTGTAAATAAGTGTTTAATCTGGAACCTATTTGTTTTATATCCTATGTTTTTGTTTTGATACATATTTAAAATATATTTTTGGAATGAGGAAATACGATATCCTTTATGTTATATAACATCTAAAAGTGCAAACAATGTTGTACAGCTATGATTGTCTCGAATCAATAGGGGAAGTACAATAACCAACTAAATTTAAAATAATAGGTCCATTGCTTTGAGTTAAAAAATGTAACCATTTTCGATATGGATAAAAAAACTAAAATGAATCAGGTAACCCTTTCAACTTGGATAATTTTTTGGAGGAGAGGAGCTTAGTTCTCATGACATTTATTAGATTAGCATTGAAAAGCTATGTGAGAAAAGGATTATACCAAAATCCCACTTCATGATTAGCAAGGGCATGTAAAAGAATTACTCCGTTGCCGATCCTCAATTCTAGCACTTATACATATAACCTCCCAACAAATTCTCAACGTTCCTATTCATGTACACACACACTCATTATTACGCTTTATAAATATATTTTATCTCATAGATAATGAAAGAACAATGATGACAGCTAAAGAAAATGAAAACTTTGTTCAGGTTGGTCAACAAAAACTTGTACACTTAAATATGTTTATAATTAACAACCCTAACAATGGACCTTGTCGTATTTTTAAGGACTACAAATAATATTACGTCATATAAAGTGTTTATTGTACGTTGCAAATGATTTCTTAAAAATATTTAAGAAATACTAGCTCAAAATATATTATCCAGGAATTAACATATCTGTAAAAAGGATAGCTTTTTAAATGTTGAATATTGAACTCAATTTTTTTTTTTTTACGAACAAAAATAAATCTATAAAATATTTATACTAGAAGAATTTATTTTACATTAATTTGATTTTCTTTCATATTGAGATAGAAGAAATTAAAGGTTTCATTGCAAGTTATAAATTTAACAAATATATTTATCAAGTCATTTTTGTGTGAACGGTGTTGTTAACGGCTTCCACTATAAAAACCCATTCAGAAAATATCGTTTTAGGCAAATGAGGAAAACGACCTCAAGTGGAAGCAAGTAAAAAACGATCAATTTTTGAGATTTTCCTTTGTGAAGATCCTGTTTGTACAGGGCCTTATATGTGGAACTCATACTTTAGAAAGAGCAAATGACATTGCTCAGAGTTATTAAACGTCAACAAAAAGACAAACAAACTTTACTTTAATAATATCGATGTTTACTACTTTTTTTTCAACATGCTGAGCTATAGCTACATACGTTTGTCCCACATTGTTATTTTTTATATAAAGTAGTCTCAAAGCTATAAACTATTAAGGCCACATACAAAAATGGGGCATTGACGTAGGAAAAGATAAATTTGCTAAATTAATAACATAAGACAGAGAGATATACTGCATTTTCTTTTATAATATAAAGCACTGAGCTTTAGCTAGACAGTTTTGTTGCTTCATTTTTATTTCTTAGATCAAAACGTCAAATAATTTTACTAAATTAGTTGCAAACTGAAAATTGAGGCACTGACAGACAAACAGCCACACTTTGCTTTATTGATATAAAAATAATGATAAATGCACTACTCCCTTTTTATTTTTTAATATGAAGCACTGAGTTCTAGCTCCACTAACTTATTTTTATAATGTTATTTCCTTGATCATATTAGTGAAGCAGTTTTAATTATTTAGTGAACACTAAAAAATGAGGTGTCGACAGACACACAGTAAAACTTTGCTTCATTTAAATATGTCAAAAGATAAAAATACCCCATTTTCTTCTTTAACATGAAGGGCTTAATTTTAGTTACGCACTCTCGTTGCTATATTGTCATTTCCTTGATTAAGTTGTCACACTCTTTTACATATTAAGTGTTTACTCAAAAATAAGGTATCCACAAACATTTAGACAAATACCCAGTGAAACTTTGCTCCATTAGTATTTTATTTATACAAGAAAACAACATTTTTTGTCTGATGTCAGATTACTTGAACAGAAATTGACTCTATGCTATAAAATCCACTTCACCAACCTTCTATTATTTGAACTCGATAATTATATCTCGAATACAACACTAATAAAAGAATATTTGTATTTATTTATTTCGTCATTCAACTTTAAATCCAAATATGTAAATACTGTTATTACATATATGTTGAAAAGTATGTATGGATAAAAAGTTTTATTTTTCTTCTTTTCGTTTTATTTGAAAGTATTGAACAAATCATAACAAGATAAAAAAAAACCAGTAGTTTTATGTGTAAACATATAACTGGCAAGGAGGAAAAAACCATTCAATTTAAAGTATTATCATAATTTATAAAAAGAATACTCAGAAATTGAACATAGGAACTAACAAAGTTGATTGAAATATTTTTATGGTATGTTCTGTTGATGTTAGGACTGTCTATGGATTGTAACTTCTTTTTGTAGGTTAGTATTGGATCGATCAGAAAAAAACAATTCATACTTCAATCTTTCAGTCAAGTTCTAGGACGGATTTTTATAATTCTTTTTATGCTACAACGTTTCAGCCCTTGAAGTGTCATCAATATCTGAGAATAGTGTTGCGTCTGGTATTACTTATTTGGTCCAGTCTTAAACCATCCATCTTTGGGATTGGTCCTTAACTATAGGTCCTTGGAATATTTCTTAAAAATAACAATGGCTTATAAAGACACATCAGATATATGAAACATGTATTAAGATTATTCCGCATATATTGAAAACAATATTATTTTTGTAATTATAATGATATATAATACTAACATAGTATATTGTTACTTGGTCATATTATTTATTCTATAACATAGCGGAATAATTAATAAAAGAAAAACACCTTCATTGACGTCATGAGGGATCGATTTTACTTTCTTTAAGAATTGACAAGTGGAATTCTACTAGATGGGACCAAACTGGACTGGACCTCGGTCTTCGGTCCAAAATAAGGACCGACACATCAATAGCTGCAACTGTATATTATTATCCGTTACAAAATTTATATTAATTTTTCGTGTATCTGCAATATATTACTAAAATATTATAGGGTCTAGCTATAATTCATTCCTTTTCATGACAGTGTAACTGACTAATCTGTCCTAGTATTGTTGAATGAATAAAAGGATTGAACCGATTAGAAAAAAAAACATGAAAGAAGAGAGTGTTTGAAGAAAATACTTTTTAGAACTACGTCCTAGTACTTATTCACTACTGTTTTATAAAAGTGATGAAACTATGCCAATACATAAAATTAGTTTATGTATAAATTTTACAAGGTACGTGGCAAGTTGAACTGTGAATTATTCACATAACAAATGGGCCGAAAAGTCTTGACATTTCAATTTGAAGGCCCCTTTTTTAACTCACCTCATTTTCATTTAGTAACAACCTTCAAAAGACAGATGTCAAAATTTCATGACAATTTGTTCTTCAGTTGGTGAGTTATTTTGTGTAAGTGTGATGCTACTTTTGTTATTTCCAAAATAATGGATATAAAACAATTTCGTGTTTTAATTTTAAATCCTTCGTGATGGGACAAAATACTGTTCAAGCTAGGCAATGACTTGAAAATTGCTATGCGGACTCGCCTCCATAAAAATAATCAAAAAAGAAAATAATAATTTTGAACGAAAAAATAGTGTTATAATTGTTAATCCGGGGAATTTTCAACCTATGTGTTATTCACAATTTACAAAAAGAAAATTGTATTCGTTAAGAGAATGTGTCGTGACTTGTGTTACTATTCTATGAAAATTTATTTTCCTTTAAAGTGGCATTTTACAGAAAAAGTTTTATCATAGCAAAAGTAATACCTTCAAATGAACATGTACCTTTTTTATAGCTTTAGTGGTCATATTTTATACAATTATATCTGTGCCTAATACTAACTCAAAAATTGTCCCTCTACCCTTGCAGGAATTGCCAATTTATGAGTTATGGGACATATGAAATGAAACATTCTCACAGATACTTGTATAGAAAACTAATACTGCAAAATAAATAGATGAAATAAATTTAAAAAATTGGTAATACCAAAGCTTATATTATTGTTGTCAACTTAATGTAACTTAATGAGATATCCACATGATTTTTCGTTTGCATGGAAAAAGAAAATGTTGGACAACCTCAAAATTTGGTCACTTTTGTTAAGAAAAAATATAATTTACATTCTTTCTTTCTTCACTAAAAAATTCGCTGTTACAGTTACCAATTTAGCAAATAACGATTAAAATATCAATTTAGCAAATAACGATTAAAATATCAATTTAGTATATTATTATTCTAATTTTGTAAGTACACCGGATAAAACTTTTCTATAGGGGCGTAACAATTATTTACTAACTCTAATTATTTTTATCATAATAATATAATATGCCTCTTTTATAATTAATGATGTAACGGTGTAGATTTTTTTCTAAATGATTAAAGTTAGAGATGCCCCTGTTTGTATGTATACTAGGGATATACCGACGCATTGAAATCGGTATGAACTTGTTCTTGTTGAAATTTCAGCCGTCGTAACCGGCTCAATAATGCTGATTCCACCGATAGCTATACAAAATTATTTATGTGAGTTATTTGGTTTTCTTTTTCGCTAATAATTTTTATCAAAAAATAAGAAGAGGTACCGGTGGAATTGGTATATTGAGCCAATGCCCATTCCGATGCATCAGTATACCCCTAATTACAAATATTAACACACTTGAAATTCCCGACTCCAATAGTATTTTGCATTGACAAAAAGTAAGCAATTGAACAGAAAAAAAAATGAGTCGATTCATGCTGTCCGTAATTCGGCAACCATTATTCACGATTCGTTGCTGACACAACTATAAAGCTTGTTTAAAATAAAATTGAAACTTACGTTGGTGCAGGAACATTTGTTAGGGAGATGTAGTTTTGTCGAACGGAGCGAAGGCTCGCTAATATTTGTGCAAAGGGTGTCACAATAAGGTCTTCGCCATGTCTGCAAAATAAAAATATAAAATTGTTTTAAGAATATATATTTTAATGAAAGCACATTATGTAATATATAAATGCAAAATAACAATAGTTTTTTTGTGGAATTAGGTAATTATGCAAAAGGGCCACTTCTTTATATTCAAAATCCTACACTTTTAGACATGTAGTTCAAATTTAGTAATGGTATTTTAATGTTTTTATGACTAAATAAATAAACAAAATTTTCATTCCTGGCTATTTTTATGTTATATTTTTACTTCAGAAATTTGGTAGGCTTATGTCATAAACAGTACAATTTTTGTATGTAATAATTTGTGTTAAAAGTAATGAGGAATTTAGTCTGAGGACCAATCCCATTGGTTCTTGAACTTTTATGTTTATATCAGTCTGACCTAAGTTCCACATATATATTCTCCATAGGCAACCGTCGGCTTTATTCACTATTGCAATCCAATCCAATCCCAATGGTCGGTTCTCAAGGAAAATTTCTTCTATTTTATTACATAATGTAATAAATAATGCATCTATGTAAGAATAAAAACATTTATAATTTCTGCAAGGCATATGCCATGCAAATCTCATAAATCTTATTTGACTAAACAAACCATTTACGTTTTTAGTAAAAATCAAAGGGCCAGTCCCAACAACTGATAGTCCTAATATCCAGTACTAATCTGTAAAATAGATTCCATGTTATGTCATTCAGAAAACACACCATCAATAATCTATAATATGAATCGAATATAGCATTTTATAAATGTGCTTCTACCCCACCAGGACTCTAGAACCATTAAACAGCATAATATCCATATTGTATTATGAAATCTTTCTTCAGAAAAAAAAGAGTAAAATGCCCAAAATCTGGTGTAACTTCCAAACTATGAAACATTTATTCAATTATTCTTAGGAATTGTTCACTATTTAGACGGATTTAACCAACTAACATTTAGAACATTGATTAAGAGAAAAGAAGTGGTCACATTCACATCTCACGTCAAATTAGACTCTATATTTTTGTTTTGGGGAAGCAAGGTTGATATTTGATTTGATTTCTGATATAGTTAGAAAAATGATTTTCTCATATTTAAAAAAAAAAGATATTAATTGAAGCTTCAATGCAATATGACTTTTTTAAATATAAGTACAAGCCTTATGTTAAGTAGGACTTACTTTCTCAGATAAAAAGGCACATAATGATTGATGTATTCTCTAAAGACATATTCTGCTTTTAACATTTCATAACCCTTTTCTTACTTCCCTTCACAATCTAACGTGAGTCTGGAAGTCCCTGGAGTATTTAGCATTCCCAATATCAAAATATATCAATTTACTTTTTTTTTAATATGTGAAATTTTCAGAATATTATTGATTAAATAAATAGAACGTATAGTAAAAAGTACACTTGTATAAATTGGGAATAATGAGAATAATTATTTTTACAAAACAATATGAGGCCTGTCAACATGAAAAAATTCAAATTCAAAATTAAATGTACAATATACAGGGTACACCAGTCGCTATCACGTGTTGGAATAATGAGGAACGTGAGTTTACTGTCGCAAATAAATATTGACAAATAATTGTTTTTCATAATATTTTATAAAATTTAACTTTCTACATTATACCAATTGAGTTTTTATAAGTGCAATTTATGAAAATGAGTGAATTGTTTCTATTTCTAAATTACAAAAATACGTTGTTCAATTAATCATTTGAAATTTGCAGAATTATTTTATACTCTAACTTTAAATTAATGATGCATTAGAACTAAAATTAGAGCTATTAAATCTGGTGCTATGCAATGAATCTAAATTAATTCAGTTTATCTACATCACATAATTTAAACCGGACTTGTTTAAAAAAATATATATTTGTAGACCTTTTTGGAATCGCCAATAACTAATTACCCAATCATTTCAACTTTCCACAACAATATCAATTTTCAATGAGAATATTTGTTTTTCTATAAAATAAATATCCCTTTCAAACTTCTCGATGAAAAGTTGTTTAAAGAGAAACAGAAAATCTGGAAATTACCAGGTATTAAAATATTAAATTTAGGTTTATTCAGTGTATAGAGAAGGGATCACTCTCCTTTTTAAAGCTGAAGTCTATTTTAATATTCCCAATACACTTGAAGGCTACCAGCTCAAAAAACATGTCTAAACGAAGCAAGAATATGTTCTATGATTACGTCACGAAAGCTAAGCTATTCTCTTCTCAAACATTCCTTT